>NC_134485.1:334040516-334280516 GCF_040206685.1 Ascaphus truei | reverse complement strand
CCCCCACTCTCTCTCTCTCTCTCTCTCCCCCACTCTCTCTCTCTCACCCAACTCTCTCTCTCCCAACTCTCTCTCTCTCTCTCCCCAACTCTCTCTCTCTCTCTCTCCACCCACTCTCTCTCTCCCCCCACTCTCTCTCTCCCCCAACTCTCTCTCTCCCCACTCTCTCCCCCACTCTCTCACACACACTCTCTCTCTCCCCCACACACTCTCTCTCTCTCTCTCCCCCACACTCTCTCTCTCTCCCCCCCACACTCTCTCTCTCTCCCCCCACACTCTCTCTCTCCCCCCCACACTCTCTCTACCCCCCCCACACTCTCTCTCCCCCTCTCTCTCTCCCACACTCTCTCTCTCTCCCCCTCTCTCTCTCCCACACTCTCTCTCCCCCCCCCCACACTCTCTCTCTCTTCCCCACACTCTCTCTCCCCCACACTCTCTCTCCCCCCCACACTCTCTCTCTCTCCCTCACACTCTCTCTCTCCCCACACTCTCTCTCTCTCTCACCACACTCTCTCTCTCTCCCCACACTCTCTCTCTTTCCCCCACCCTCTCTCTCTATCTCCCAACACTCTCTCTCTCTGTCACCCACACTCTCTCACACTCTGGATCTGGATCTCTTATTTACCCTATATATCTTAACTGCCCTATACTACACTGAAATAACCTATACTGCTTTCTAATAACCTATACTGCTTTCTTCCAGATCTGACTCAAGCTTCACACGGAAGACATCGGAACCCCCCTAACCCAGAAGACAGGTAGGAAACACATCCCCTCCAATGTATAACATTGCGGGAATGAGGGTACCTGGACATTGAGGGACTGCGGATCAGGTAAGATCCCAGGTGGGATTGCTGCTTTAGATATTGTGAAGCGGGACGTCCAGACACTGGTTAAGGGGTTCAGGAAACTAGTCATTCACACCTGGCTTTTATTTCTAGATCCAACATTTACACACACACACACACGTAACAAGGACTAATTGTAGTATAATGTAATACAATAAATACATTTATGTTAAAAACGAATGTTGTTCTGACTAGGAATTTATTAAATGTATTTTATTTATATATTTATGTTAAAGCGGGGTTGGGGGCGGGACTAGGGGCGGGATTGGGGGCGGAGTTGGGGGCGGGACTAGGTGGCGAGTAGATTTTTTGGTTGGGCGAGTAGATTTTTGGGTGATTTGTCAACACTGTATATATATATATATAGGTTATATGTAAAGATGTTATACATGCTTGTTAAATGTTTAAATATTATCATTTTCAAGTTTTTAAATGTATCTAAAATTACATTATAATAAGTTCTCCTAAGTGTTTTCTCTGCTGGCCCTTTGAAGAACTAGTTTAAGAGACCTGATGTAGCATATGTAAATAGCTGTACATCTCAGGATATACTGAGCATGAGCTATTGTCCTGGTTTTGTTACATCTAGCCAATGTATAGAACTACCTATTTATGTTCCATACCAACATTATTTACATTGATGTACATGTTTGTAGAGTTATTTTATGACACCTGATATTCCATAAGTTATTACAAACTCTATTCAAAAAATGTAAAGCTCAAAAGAACAATAAATATCCATACACACCTAGGTTACAAAAAAAGATAATAGAAACTTTATTCAGGTCAATCTCCGACCTCTTACAGATATTTCATTTTTTCCTACTTCAAAGACACAAGTGGTAGCCTTGCCACATAAGGGCTCGATTATACAGTGCACTGCAATGCGTGCGCGCATCTCTGTGACGTCACAGAGCAACATGTGCACAAGCACATTCTTCTGCGCACGCGACTGCAGGGGCGACAAGGCTGATATCTGTTCTTTGATTGGACGGCTGCATCACGTGATGCGGCTGTCGCAACCGGAAAACAAATTTGGAAAATGCTTCAACTGTCGCCCACATTGCAGTAGCAAGCGGCAAGACAGTCGCGGTAGTATAAGTGCTTTGCGGGGATACATACTATATGTTTTGGTGCTGCGTGGCGTCGCTAAGGGCGACGGCGCATGCGTTTTTTGTATAATCATGGCCTCAATAACGAGTAGTGAATTCCATAAATCATGGTTGTCACATATGACATCCCTTGACAAAATGCGCCTCCTTGAAACGGCCGTCGGGACGCACGCCTCCTGAGAAGGACGAATACTGTAGCCACAGTGTGCAGTGATTATATACCTCTTTACTGACTAAATTCTACTATTCTTGGGGATTTACATCTCCCACACTTGCGCTGACCTCCATCGCAGCATTTGATTACGCTACATTGGGGACTCACGTCTCTCCACACTGGCGCCGACCTCTGCTGCAGCCAGGGTTGCCAGGTGTCCGTTTTTTTTTGCCCCTGCATCTGGTATAAAATGAAAGGTAATACCAGACATGTATGTGCCAGTATTACCTCTCTTCAAATGCAGGGTGGCTGCGGGGGGCCTGGCGGCAGGTCACAGCAGTTGCTGCCGGCCCCCGGCTCTCCCCCCGCTGCAGGCTTCTCCCTCACTGTTTCTCCCACGCCGAGGTGTCTGCTGCTGACACGTGCTGGATCTCTCTGACGTCAGTGCCGGAAGTCAGCAGCGCTTCCGGTGCACGCCGGAGTGAGAGGGAGGCACGACACCGGCCCCCTGCAGTCACCAGCCCAGTGCCTCTTGCATTGCTTTCCTCCTGTATTAAGTGTATTCATGCTGCTAACAGAGAGCGGAATACTTACCATTAGTGCCTATTCCTTGTAATACAGGTACCCCTGTAGGTTCAGGCTCTCCGTAACCGTTCCCACTACGGTTTCTCACCTTGGTTCAAACGAACAAGAACCACCCTGGTACATAACCTAAGGTGCTTGGTCACTATATGGTTACCTGAATATCCGTCCCTACCACGGGTTATTTTGCTCTGGCTCATTATAACCATTCTCACCACGGTAAAGGAGAGCCCTCCAGATATTATGTAATTGTAGCATGGTCGTGGAAAGGAGGTCTCTACTAGGGAGTCCTTTCCTTCTAGTAGGCTCCAACTGGTCGTCTCCGATAAACTCTTACTGCAACATCCTAGTTTTTCAGTGACTCCATCATCACTGGACACAGTTGGCTTCACATTTGTCGCCATCAATGGGATTTTTTTTTTACCCCTCCAAAAAGATTATATATTAATAAATTTTTTTTAATAACTACATATTATCTGGCACTTCCTTTATTTCTAGCAGGGATTTGTTGTGCTAGCATTTACTGTAGCTATATACAGTTACAATACTGTGATGGTGAAGGGGTACCTATGCCATGAAAATAAAGGTATTCTACCCGGCTAGGTGCCCCATAGTCATAAAAGGTATTTTTAGAGTGTCAGTTCTGCGACCCAGAGCTGCCTGCAGTCCTAAAAATGTATGTTAAACTCTTTAAAATGTGCCTGGGGGGCATAAGGGTCTGCTAGCCTGTGTTAAGGGGTTAATTGAATAAGTGCGCCTACGGTTTGCGGTGAGCAGTGGCAGTACAACATTGTAGCACTGACTCGCCCACAAGACAAGCAGGGAAACAGCCTTAACCACGGAGTCAAGTGGATACTTGACTTGTGGTTAGGTAAGTGTTTCCGAGTTGCAACAATGTATGATGTGGTTAGTCAATTAAGGTAAATTGATGAAGTGTGTCTGCGGTTAGCAAGTGAAACCGGGAACGGATACTTTGAGTTCCGACCGCAAACCACAGACCGTAGACGGGAAATGTACTGTTTAAACACACCACATCAAAGCCCTTACACAATTAAAGGTATAACTTTAGTTAGGAGTGTCCTAGCTTTCTAATTTTTCGTATGCAAAGGGTTAGAAGGGACTCGTTAGAAGGGACTCATGTAGATTGTATAATGTATAATGTATAAACGGACATAGCCCTGGTTTAGGTACATTTTAAAAATATGTGGGCTGGGGAATTTACAGGGCATTCACGGAGACAGCGGTTACATTAAAGATTCACCCAGATTATTTGTGTTTAGCCATTCCAAGGGAAGTCATAAATAAAATGAATGTCCGGGCTTCTAACAGGCCCTGGTAAGAGGCCGCCCGATTGTCTATAGAAGTCCGGAGCTTCAAAGGTTTTAACTCGGCCAATGTGTGAAGTGCCGGTAAGTGAATTAAGACAATTTGCCTAGCAAATGGTGAGGTATCTCAAGGCAGGTAGACTTTCTGTCGCTAGAGCAAAGGGGTTTGGCCAGGTATGCTAAGCGGGTTAAGCGTGAAATTAGCGCATGACACTTAGCCTGCCGTGACGCCCTTTGCCCGGCTGCAGGAACTATTGGCAACTTTGCTTTAGGGTAGAATTCGCTTCCCACACCGAAAATTGGTTGCCCATGGCCCAAAAAGGCTCAGGAGGGTATTATAAACCCGTGCACGCCGTCGGGCGGGTGTTCTCTGCTTTACATCGGAAAGGATAGCGGCCGATACAAAAAATACATTTTCACCGCAACCACGGATTTGTACCCGGCTCAGGATTTCGTAAGATCTAAGGACTTGCAAACGAATTCTGCGAGGGCAGAACTAAATTCTTTCGTTTGGCGATGATACAGGGACCGCAAGCAGCGCCCCTAGCTAAAGGACGGCTTCGCGTCTTTTGCTGTGTATTAACCCGCGCCTGGGAATTGATACCTAAAGACTAGATGGTGTGGGCTTTCGTTACCAGAAGCAATTTATTTCATTTTGGCCCGTTCTCGTAAGTGTTTATTCGTGATAATTTTGTAATTCAAGCTGTGTCTGTTCTTTATGTAAATAAATACAAAGGATCCAGATGGTAAAGTGTGAATAAGCTTGGTCTTCCATGACAAATACTTATTACAATCATTATATATATAGGGTTATGAGTGCACGCAATTTGGGGACTTGCTGACACACTATCTTCATCTGGATCTGGTGCTAGTCAGCATTGTTATTTACAGCACACCTGTGAGCACATGACCGGCATATGGGACAAGGGTTAATACACAGCTCTCCACAGACCCACTTTTCACCTTCGCAAAGGTCCCTCAAATGAATAATATCTCGCCTCTATACCATCGTCACGGACAGCACACAAGTGAGCATGTGACTTAAGCTAAGGCCCCGCTGCACGCGCACGCATGGCCGCCTTGCTTGCCGGCGGCGCGTGCAATTCACTGCACTGCGATCTGCAGTGATTTTTTTCCGGCGCGGGGGGGCGTGGCCAAAACAGGTAGGGGGCGCGGCCATGACGTGAGGGGGCGGGACCATCCTACAGCACAGCGCTGCAGCCCCTCAGCAGCCCCTCAGCTCCACAGCAGCCCCTCAGCCCCTGCAATTGACCGCTCCCTGTGGTCTGTAGGGAGAGGAGGTGGGGGGGGCGTGGTTTGAGTGGGGGGGTCGTGGTTTGAGCGGAAGGCTCTCGTGATGTCCCCCGAAGCTGTCAGTCCCTCTCCCCCCTCTCGGTCCCTCTCCCCCCCTCCCAGAGCCCCCTTCCTCTCCCCCCCTCCCGGAGCAGGGGCAGCCTGCGAAACGGGCACCAGAGGAGGGGGGCGCTATGCACGGCTGCACAGACAGGGTAGCCGCCTCCCTTCCCTCCCCGTAGCCGCCTCCCTTCCCTCATTTGCTGACTGCTGCACCACGTGACGCGTCAGCGCTTCTGATCACCAGAAGCTTGCAGCATCGGCCGGCTGACGCGTCACAGCACGCAGTCAGCCACGTCTGAAGGAGCCAGCGGGGACCTCCAGACTGGAGGAAAGGAGCCTTAGATATGCAACCAGGGTTAATGCACATGGCTACTCTAGCCAGCTCAACCTTCACCTGCGCAAGGTACTTTCAAATGAGTTAATATTAACCCCTTACTCAATTGCAATCATATCTATCCACTGTCACCACCCACTACATATGTAAAACATATGGAATTTATATATATATTATATTCACACCAGGGAATTTGTGCACCCAGTTTTAAAAACACACAAAAATGTAAACTGAGTATATTAATTTTTAATTTATTAAATAAATTGTTGAGTTAATCCTTAAGTCACCTTCCCATATTAGATTAGATTAGTTTAGGTTAATATAGTTAATATAGTTATCATTAATGGGCACCATTATTATATGCATCACTTGGTATTGCTAGTGGTTATTTATATGCACTTATCACCAATGTATTTAAATTAAGCATTTACACTGGTTTATTTTTGTTAGTTATGAATAGTACACCTTGTATTTTATGCCTTTTTATTATTTATAATTTTTCTAACACTAACATTATACTATCACTAGCCGTTTCGAATGTGTGTTGAATCAGCAGTAACGAAAAAAGACGGTGCAAAACAGCGCTAAAAAAATATTAACAACAATACTTGAAATAAATATTGCAGGCAGCCTGGCAAATACTGACTGTATAGTCAGAAAATGAACCACAGAGAAAAGAAAGAATTGCCGGCGCCAAATCAGTCCTTTAAATAATAATAACTCCGAATAAAAACCAAACCGTCTCTTGAAAAGTCCCAAAAGTGTCCTTGAACAGATAGGCAGTGAACCCAGTATTTCAATGTTAATAAATAGCTTTTTGTTAGGATTATAGCCTTGCTAGTGTCTGTCTGTTATTGTGTGTTATGTTTGTCATGTGTGAGTTTTGAATGTTTTAATGTCAACTTTTTGGCGTGTTGCACCATTATCTGTTTGTTTTCCTCTCTTTTTTACATATTGCACTATCATTTGGCGTGAGCCGTTCGTTGACCCCTTCACTGCCTATCTGTTCAAGGACACTTTTGGGACTTTTCAAGAGACGGTTTGGTTTTTATTCGGCGTTATTATTATTTAAAGGACTGATTTGGCGCCGGCAATTCTTTCTTTTCTCTTTGAATCAGCAGTGCTGATTCCAGTCTTTTTTGAGCATTGTTGCTGTGTTTAAGTGGACTTTGCCCTATATAAACTGGCTATGTTACACCAACCAATCAGCTCCTGAGGAAGTCACGCAACGTGACAAAACGCGTAGAGACGTGGTGACGTCATCTTAGACAGACGTGTGGGAGGAGTTCCTGAGTTCCCTGATACTCTCTTCAGCTGATCCGCCTTCACTTCCAGCAGTGTACTACACATGGAAGTATTCTGAGCATTGGAGACGCTGAAACGCTGCAGGACTCGTGGCAGGAGTTGCAAACAGCCACATCAGGTGCACAGTGTCATTGTCGGACCCCCCCCCCCCCACTTCTGTAGATGACGCCCCTTACAGATTCTGTCCAATGTTTGTGTTATTTTTGCATCCTGTAAATGTATCTCCTAGGGACACTTTCCTTTAAATAAATTCACCCTATTTGTACACAGTTATGCGCTATGGAGCTTGCGCTTTTTTGTGTTTTGTTCTATATATATATATATATATATAGTGTAGGTAACTGCATTAACGGGTATGCCTTGAAGTGGCATGCAGGCTTACAAATGCTTTGGCCAAAGGGTTTAACAAAATACCCTTTTTCATGAGAATATTATTTTATCTTGGTAGGAGCGCAGGAATCGTTCTTTTTGCTTTTATATATATATCTATATCTGCCGGGGTCTCAGGTACCCGTTTATTAAAGAAAAAAACCTATGCACTTAACATACATAAATCTGTTGTAGTAAAATGTGTCAGAAAATATAAATACTCTCTACAAAGCATGCAAACAGTTCATTTAGAGCCTAAAGCATTACTTATTAAAGGTTTATTTATATATATATATTGCTCAGGTTAAAGAGAAAGATTATTACAAGAACATAGAGTTACAATAAATGCAGAAAAGTTTCTTAAAATAAAAATATAAAACAGACAGAAATCCCTATACAGAGGTCACTGGCGTAGAAAGATGAAAATTCCTGGGTCTCATCCCAACCCTCTATTGAATTCTGATTTTCTATTCAAACATGCCAACATTTATGCCCAGATCTTCTGCATTGAAACACACATAAAACCCACCCCTGTCGTTAATCAGCTTGGGCTGACAGTTTTATGACTTAGAAAAAAACAACCTCTTTTGACGTTTAAAAAGTCTTGACCGAATATATAAAAGGCCTTATAATTTAATTTCCCTAATGCTTAAACAGGTGATAAACAGTTATCTGTCTTTGGCACTTCTTTCACATGCCGTGTGTAATATGATTTGATTTGTCTGATTGCATCGGTGACAGATATTTGTTACTCTTATAAATTGCTGCCAGGTTCATAATTTCTTCTATTTAATAAAGCCCTCCAACTAAGTTTGTCACCTCTCTCTGGGATGTACAAGTGATAATTCAAGACTGTTACAGTTTTCTTTGAGGCTAACAGCCCAGTATCTGGCTATCGTCGATAGCCTTCAAAACAACACACATTTTACTTTTAGTGGGCCATCAGTGATAGCCCCCCACCCCCAATTAAGCCCTCTTTGTAGATCAGCACAGCAAAGGGAAGGGTCTTGACCTGTCATTAACACAATATCTTGTATTTTTAAGACAAACAGTAACCACATTATCCCCTGAAGAACCAGGTTGATTAAAATACTTAATATCTCATTACATTATCATGCCAATGGCAATAAAGCGGTCTTGTCAGGGGGATACCCCTAAAGTTGAATAGAAGCCCATAATATTTAAAAACTTCACATATAGACTCTTCATCATATGATCGATGCAGTAGGTGTGTGTGGATAATGTTATTCTTTTGATTTTGTTTTTTATTTTTGTTGTTGAAAAGTATTATTTTCCTTTTTTATACTTTTATTTTTCATTGGTTTGGAATACTATTGCTTGTCTTTAAAATATGTGAAAGGTGACATATCTATTAAAATACCCACTTAACTTGCCCCTAAACTGTGGCTGTATTGAACATTCTGGGGATTGTGAGAGAGCAGATTTAATTTCTACGAGAACTGCACCAATCATAGTCTGAAAGATCAATGTGTGAGGTATATAAATAATAGGTCTTGGTAATAGAGCCTTCTGATTGGTCAAGATCATAGCCCCATATTATCGTCAATATAACTCGTGTTACCTTCTTCTGAAGAATGAAAAAAGTTCTCTCCAAACCAGGTACGGAAATCTGAGAGGCGTCGGGTCCTGCCAGCTCCTAGACATGTGTTTTCAGGGGGTGTTCCCTGACTGGCCCCTTTTTCTGGCAACCCCACACCTAGTTGTTCTTCCTCTATGTCTGGGATCTTCTCCCCCTTCACATTCTCCTCATTGCTGCTATGTTCAGGTGCTGAGGAATCCTCAGAGCATGAATCTGAAATCTGCAGAGAGACAGTGGACAAAAGGGTGAATGCTCTGTGAGGAATCAACAGGTCAACATTGCAGGCTACAAGTCACGAGTAGTAGATTGGGAAAAATATGTTAATCCCCCTTTTCTTGCTGTGACATGCACATCTGTCCCTCTTCTCTATATATGACAGTTACAGCCCACATGGTTCTTCCACACCCATGGTCTTTCCAGTGCTTATCACCACTAACTTTTCACTCATCCCAAAGAAGTGGATAAGGGGATATTTCAAGTCTTGTTCACACCTATCCCTTTCATTCTGCTACTCCTCCTGTCATGCACAGCTATCTATATTTCTTCTCCACTCTTAATTTCACATGCACAACTATTTCCTATGATGCTTTTCTAATTGTGACAACCACTATGACAAGTACCCATTCTATTCCTGTCTCATTGTAATTGTAACCCCTTTCCCCGGCTCCTGAAGGGTGTCACAATTGGTTGTTCCAGAATATATATATTTAGTTAAATTATAAACTTATAGTATGTACAATATGAGGTTTGTGTATCTAGAGAAGAAATTATCTGACAGTAACCCCACGTATAAAGTATCCAAACATACACATGGTACTAATGTGCAACATTTTACACGTACTTACAACACATACACTATACAGTATACAGTATACCGAGATCGGTCAGTATACAGCATATACCCAGTGCCGTCTTAACACATGGGCACGCTGGGCAGTTGCCCGGGGGGGCCACGAGCATAGGGGCCCCATGCTAATCTATGCACAGACCAGAATTTAACACTAATTTTCCGATCACCCGCCTCAACATTCAAATCTCCCGCTAACTTGGTAGAAGGAGAAAAATTACGACTTGTAGCGGAGAGTTGGCAGGGCCCAGTGCACTGCTTTGCCCGGGGGCCTATAATGCTATTAAGATGGCTCTGCATATAACCCCCCTCCACTACACCTACCATCCAAACCACACTGTGTGTAACCCCTTTGTTTCACAACACCAGGTTCATACAGCATAAAAGGTTAACCTTTTCCTATCACTCATTTTCCATAATGAGCTGTAACTTTACACCCAAGGCTCATTTAGCCTTTCCAGATAACCTAAGATTGTGCCTGGAATTTCATGGAAAAAAGCTTTCAGTGGGAGGCGGAGATGAAGAGAGAAAAACAGAACTAAAAAAGAAAATACGCAGAGTGACAGGGAAAGGTTTGGGAGGAGGGGAGTTACTGAATTATGCCTCTGCAATGGTTAGAACGCAGATTATTTTTTTCCCACACAGATCACAGGGGCATTAATACCACTTAGTAACATATATTGCAAAGTGGTATTAATGTAAAAATGACTCAGAGATCTAACACGTTCTCTACCAGAGTTGCTTCATAATTTAAGATATGTTTAACTCCAAATAAAAATATCACTTGTGAGCACATTCATATCTCAGACAGATCTGCAACCCTGCTTTTCAGCATTATCACCTAACAGGGGTGCGCAAACTGGGGTGCGTGCCCCCCAGGGGGGGGCGGGAGATTTGTCTGGGGGGGCGCGGGGGAGTGATTGCTGAGGTACCGCGCTCTTTCCCCAGGCATTTTAAATGCCGGGGGATCGCGTGAGGCCTCTGCAACAGGAAAACTTACTGAGATTCAGAAGCTGTGGCGCATCTCCATGGCAACGCGGCGTCAAATGACGCCACGGGGTCATGTTACGTGACGCGTCAAATGACGCCGTGGGCCACGTGACCTGACATCACGTGACCCCGGAGCATCATCTGAAGCGGCTGCAGGTAGGAGGAGGGCGCGAATCCGGAGCAGGCCAGATAGGGGGGCGCGTAGGAAAAGTTTGCGCTCCCCTGACCTAGCATACAATGCTTCCACTACAGCTCTGGATTCTGGGTAATGACATGCAAATGAGCACACATGTCACCTTTTGCTTCTAATCCATTCCAACACGGACCCCTATAAGCTTATGCCTGCCGTAGTATACAGCTTAGGTTAAAAAAGTGCATAGCCAGCAAAAAAAACAGCTGTTTCGCCCTCTTGGCTCTCATCAGTGTGACGCTGGTTATACTGACTTTGCCATATGAAGCTGGGATAGGTTTAAACCACACCTTATGTCAATTATGGTGTGTTAAAACGTGACCAAAATCCTCCTCCCAAATGTTCTGTCTAACGCAAGAAGAACAATGCAAAATATTGCACAATATGCAACACACACATAGCTATTGGTGGTAGGTGGGCAGAGACTTATCTAACTGAGGAAAAGAAAGCAAAATCAGTTCCAAAGTGGCACTGATAAAGCTGGAAAATTATGGTGGCAATTTGCAGAAAAAACATGTACAACCATTTTTTTTTCAAAAATGGAAAACTACTGGAAAATATATCATTGAAGTAAGTAATTAGGATGAAAATGAAGTAAAAAGGTTTTTAAAAAAAAAAACATTTTTGTACCTTTTTATTTACAGAATGTTAATCAGTGGATTCTCCAGGAATTTACCCCATGTTCCCCAAATAATTACAGATGAAGTTAGACAGTTTAAATTTCCCTCCAGGGAAAACAAATATCGGGCCAATAGGAAGCTGTATTCATGTCCAGAAGTTATTTTTTATAAAGGCAACAAAATATCCGTCCGCTCCTCCTCTCACCGTGCACCCCACAACTGGAACTATCTGCCAGAGGCTGTCACTGCCACCATCTGTCTAAGTTCTTTCAAAACTAAAGCTGTCTCACAATTTAATCTGTTCTGTAACTGTTACATACGCCTGTAACATTATCTTTAACTGTGCAGGCAATGTCTTGTATATAATGTATAACCCTGTTCACTTTATGTAACTACAGTATGTATTTGTAACCATGTATTTGTCATCATAAATCTATACCCAGGACATACTTGAAAACAAGCGGAAACTCTCAATGTATTACTTCCTGGTAAAACATTTTATAAATAAATAAATTACCATGACAACAGGAATCCCCAAAAATTGATTTTAGATAAATACCAAAATATGCTTGTTTGGGGGAGGATTGACGATTTTATAGGTCACATTCTTTTAAATATAAATTAGAAATGTTTAAGTATTTTTAAGTAATATTTCAAACATTTAGGCCCATTCTGTCTAAGCATTGCTATTCCATAAGACACCCCATGGCGCATTCAATGTCACGGACTGTTGTCTTACGGACCCTGGAAGGTGTCTTATGGCATGGCGCCACTCAGTAAATATAGCCCTTTACGTTTCCATAGTGCAGTAACTATATGCTTTATATGCTTTTTCCAATCTCTATGTATGTATCATTTTATTTAGAGACTGATAAAGGGTCACCGTGAGCTGAAACGGCGCGTGTGTTACATTACATTTCCTGCTGCCCATCTGATGGACTAAATGTGAGTTTATTGCTACTTTTAAACACCCCAGTGCAGTGGACTACTTTGTTTTCTATTGTACTATTTTGGAGGATGGATACCTCTTGTAGCAACTCTTCTTTAGGGCATTCCTGTGTTTTCTACAGCATGAAGTAAGGGATTTTCTTCCAATTTCTATTTTTTTTTTTTCTGAAGCTCTTTCCATTATTTTTGTCTAATCATTTTATTCATACTGTATAGCGCCAACAGTGTATGCAGCGCTTTACAAACGTGCAATGCAGGGAAAATAAAGTCCAAACAATGGGGATAAGTGCAACAGGTAAATTATAATATACTGTAAGTCACAGGGAGACACTGCCCTGAAGAGCTTACAATCTGAGGCCCATAATCACTAAAGGGTGCTAAGTTTTAAAGGAGGAATTCATGCATTTTATGTATTTAATCATTTTTAACATACAGTACCGACCAAGTTTATTTTAATACGGCTAGAGCCGCAAGCCGCGAGGTTTCCCGGCTTTGATGGCGAATCCCCTCGGCGTGCTGCGCGTCACCGATGCGCGGTCACGCTTCATCGGGAGCGTGCGGGCACGGCGTGCGTGCCCAGGGCTCCCCGAAGGGAGCCCTGGTGTCCCGCGATGTGGGGGATGCGGGTGGGGGGCTCCGGGGGACTCGGTGGAGAGTGGAGGGGAGGGGAGGGGGGTGCCTCGATCGGAGGACCGATCCTCCGAGGCTCCGGCGCGCGCACGGGACCGGGTAAATGTTAGAATAAACTCGGCCGCGACAGTAGGTTGGAAGCAGGGGGCTCCATAGATGAACCCCACTAAATTCAGCACTGGGAACCCCTGCTTCCCGAGATACAGACTTCCAAAGGGGGTGCCGGAATCTTGGCAAGGTTTAAAGCTCCCGTGTAACTTGGGCCTATAGGAAGCCGAACCTGATGACGTCACGGCTGAAAATAGGATGATTTCATGCCTGAATAATAAATTCACTATATTGTCTATATACTGTACATATATATTCAGCATGTACCTAGGTAAAATAAGGAATACAGTATTAAGTAAGAAATTATATTCTGATAGTTAGAAATAGTTAGTTAGTAAAACAATACAATAGAGATCGGTCTTAAAGATTAGGAACACTGTTAATCCTATAATTACTACTGTACTGTAAGTGACAAAACAAGGGAGGTTTGTAAATCAAAGTAAATATTGCTAAATGAAGAAACATTGTTATAACGTTGATGATTGACTAAGGACATTTGGCCGACAGTGAGAAAAACGTGAATGCTATGCTAAGGAAAATGTATAAAGATTATACCTGGATGTATGGAATTCAGAATCGTTATCACCAAGCTAACGCTGAATCATTTCACTTCAACCAAGCTGAAGATGCTCCACTCTCTAACCAAATTCTATATGTATGCCTGAACACCTGATGTAATTGACTGAAATGATGCTTTAAAAGATGTGCTCAATTTGTCTCTAAATAAATTGAGAAAAAAACCAGACCGTGGACTATTTGATATATCACTGACAGGTGTGACATTTATTTGCACCCATCTAAAGAAGCAAATCTTTATTTGGCGAACAAGCCAGATCCATCTTTATTTGGTGAGCTAACCAGGCCTGTGCCTCGTACACTTTCAGCGTGGGGAAAGCAGAAGCACACGGAAGCTCCAGAGATGGGGTCCACCTTATGGCAAGGAAAACTCTCCAGGTAACCCTCAAAAGCTTGATGTAAGTGTACACATTGGAACAAGAAGTATACCGGGAGAGCACCAGTTGATTTAAGACACTTTCCTGAAGTAGATCAGTTCTTGAGAAGGATCTATAAGACTATACCAATGAAATATCAGACGGATTTCTTATAACGTGATTAACTTATCTGTGGCCACCGAGAGGCCAAAGCGATCAAGGAGAGACACTCCGCGTCTGTTGCAGTGCATGTTAAGCACTCACAAGCAGGGGATTGTAGTTGATGAAAGGACGGTGTGGATGGATATATTTTAGTCGACGGGGATTTTCCTAATACCCCCACCTACTGTAGATAGAAAACATCTGTAACACGCTTACTGTACGTCTACCTGAGACTCTCAAAGCCGCCACCAGTCTAAGTTCTTTCAAAACTAATGTGGTCTCATATTTTAATCTGGTCTGTAACTGTTTTCAAAGATAAAATTTATGAAACTGTTCATGCAATGTCTTTATACATAATGTATAACCCTGTTCACTTAATGTAACCATGTATTTGTCATCTTACTGTAACTCTGTGCCCAGGACATACTTGAAAATGAGAGGTAACTCTCAATGTATTACTTCCTGGTACAACATTGTATAAATAAAATAAATACATAAGTACCCCTGGTTGCATTGTCTCTGCTATGGATCTTACCCAGACAGTCTAATAAGAGCACTATTTCCCTCACACCACCTGAGAAGGTAGGGTGTGTAGATTTGTGGAATTCTCTCTGGAAGCAAGTTATGAATGCATTTAAGGAAATAGATGAAAATAAATGTAGCACTCATAAAGTTAAAGGAATATTTGAGCTTGTAAACAAGCTGGTCTTGATATATGAGCAAGAAATGATAACACCTAAATGTCAGGATAGCTGGCATAGGACATGTGAAGCAGAAGTTGTTGCACAATTCCTAGAACTATATCATGAACACAATATAAAGAGTATGCTTCGTGGAAAGGGAAGAAGAGATTGCCAAAAATATAAAGAGATTGCATGGAAAATAAGGGGTAGGAGTTGATACTGAACCAAAAAGCAATTTAGATCTCTCATGTCTTGAAAATATCTGCAGCCCACAGAGCAGGAGTAGCCCCCCCCCCCCCCCTCTTCCTCTTTCTCTGATAGTTACACAGGAATTTGTGCACTTCACAGAGATTCAAGTTGACCATTAACCCAGAAAGAACTGGGCTCAAATGTATAAGTAGCTTTTAAATTGATTTTTAAAGAAATGAATACATAATCATACATCATAAAGTATTAAGAGTAGTTACAATTATAAGAATACAAAAAATAAGTCTTATTAAATTAGTTTTTTTTTTCAGGAATAAGAATGAAACTCTTTTTATTTTTCTCACTGTGAGTGTAGAGACAAGGTATAATTTTTTAGTGCACTGTCACGATTACAGCACTATTTATGGTTGCGCACCTATATATTCTTTTTTTGGTATAATTTTTTAGAATCACATTTCATTATTTGGCTACAAATCATAAGAGTATGATTTCTGATGGTCTTATAATTTCCGCACTGAAAAAAGTGGACATTCTCTTACATGGTTTCTGTTTCTTGGTTATTTGTTTTGAGAACGTTCACAGTAAATAGTGTGAAGAAATAATCATTACATGTCGTGGAATTAAGTGTTAGAGTGTGTCACTCTATAAGATTGAATGATTTAGGAGTCAATGGTAATAAAGGTCAAAATAAACCTATGTAACCTTGTATTTTTGGTTTATTAATGTAATGTTTTAAAAGAAAATGTTTGACATTTGGCAGTTTTTGTGTCCTGTACAACACAGTGTATACAATGCCTATTAGGGTTATAGAATATTGTATTAAGATGTCTTTGCACCCGACTCCCAGTATAGACTTGTATTTACATATATAATGCCATAGCTCATTAACATATTTTTACCAGACCTTAGCACAGGTTTTGGAACCCCTGGGTGTGGGAGATACTGTGTTACAAAATGTGAATGATCTATTGATACAAATAAAATATGAAGTAGAACAGGGGTGCGCAAACTGGGGGACGCGACCCCCAGGGGGGGGCAGGAGATATGTCTGGGGGGCGCGGGCGGTTCCAAAGGTCCCGCACTCTTCCCCAAGGAATTTAAATTAAATGCCAGGGGGTCGCGTGAGGCTTCTGCAACAATAAAACTTACCGAGATGCAGGCGCTGTGACGCGTCTCCATGGCAACGTGCCGTCAAATGACGCCGCTGGGTCATGTGATGTGACGTCACAGGGGTCATATGACGCCGCATGACCCCGGAGCGTTATTTGACACAGCTGCCAGGTAGGAGGGTGGGGGGCGCGAGCTCCGAGCAGGCCAGGCGGGGGCGCGGCAGTAGAAGTTCGTGCTCCCCTGAAGTAGAACATGTGGAGGTTTTAAATCAAGTTTTTTTTGTGTGCTGTTTTAGAGCTGTCAGGGCTGAAATTAAATACATCTAAAGCACAAGTTTTGAAAGGTAAAGTAAACTGTTTTTGGTGGGTACTAATTTTAGACAAAAGAAAGTGTCTGACCCAATATCAGATGGAAGCTTTACAGATTTTTACCTCGGCCCACTTCAATCACAGGATTGAGAAAATGTGGGGGATTTGTTAATTTTGTTCATTTTTCAAGGGAATTTCTAGAAGGTTTTTTTTTATTTTTTTTAAAACATCTAGGCCTGTTTATAATCTTTTATAGGGAGATTTCCAGATTCACAGTGAATTTACTGTGGACTGAGATATGCCACTGGGCATGGGAAAGCCAGAAGATAGCATTAATACAGGCTCCGGTGCTGTGTGCAGTTTTCGGGAGCATCTATCAGAGACCGTGATCAGTGCTGTGCTTATACAGAAAAAAAATCGGATGGCCCTAGAATTTGAGGATATTTTTTTGTGTGACTTTTAACGCCATTAGGAAAAAAAAAACAAGAATAATGTTTTTGATGGTTATCAGTTACCTTTTGTATTATGCTGACTAAAAATGGGTTAAAAATTCACAGGTGTGGTTAGCTAGTGTCCTGGAGCAGATCCCTTGCATCTGGTACCTTCCAAGACCACGACGGTGCAGGGGGGAGTGAATTTGTTCTTGTGCTCAAAGGTTTATATGGAAGGAATAGTTGGAAAAGCAATTTGACATTAGAAATAAATAGTGATTAACGATTAAGATTTTTTGTTTTATACGGAAGACTTTAAGAGATGTTTCTTTTTTTTTAGTTGGGTTTCTCTGTTCAAACTCATGACAGGAAACTGACTTTGTTTTCTTAAATGAACCCGTCCTGTTTGATTTTCGAACAGCATCAATTAAAAAGGGTGAAGGTCACAGCAGCTACAAAAACAACTTTGCATCTTACAACAACTAACATGGCCAGAGCATATACATGTTTGTTGAGGGGGGGGGCGGGGGGGAACTAGTACGGTAGTTATGATTAGTAATTATGAAAATATTCAGAAAAATAAAGTTCTTTTGACATTTTAAAGAAATTCAACAATATCATTATTATAGTGTAGAAACTTGTTACGCAGAATTCTAGGTCACAAAAGTCAAAGAAAGCTATTACAAGCACAGTATATATAGATTAATGCCAATGATACAAAGGAAAGGCAGGTAAATATGAACAAACAGAGGTCACTGCCAAGAACCTGATACTGTACTTCACTTTCTCCCCAGGTGATGGATACATTTGGAATCCTGGGAGTCCCATACTGGACAACCCAGAATTTCCTTTTCCCCCTGATAGTATAACGTTAAGTCCATGGTATCTGACACTGTTTGGACCCAGAGATGTCCAATATCCAGAAATGGCTAAAGAAGAAGAAACACAATTTTCTAAATTGAACCAAAGATAAAGGACAGATCCATCAGATGAACAGCAACCATTTCCAGAGCCAAAGATGGAAGACCAGATTGGAAGCAAGAAAAAGAAGACAACAAAACTTCACAAAAGAAGCAAGATTCACACTATTTTTTGCAAATTATTATATACTGCTAGGTTAAAGTATAGACTGATTTTATATATGTGTGTGTGTGTGTGTGTGTGTGTGTGTGTGTGTGTGTGTGTGTGTGTGTGTGTGTGTGTGTGTGTGTGTGTGTGTGTGTGTGTGTGTGTGTGTGTATAGCCGTAAGGATTTTAAGTTTAACAAAGATAATATTGAGTCTTAAGAATAATACAGAAACAATTATGATAAAAGGAAGTTACGGGATTATATGGGCTCCAATATTACAGAATAGTACACATAATGTCAACTATTATAAACCTCAAGGATGAATAGGTCATTTGGGATTTGGAAGAGAGATGTATCAATGGTTAGCTGATGGTGACAATTAATTAGGATAGGCCACTAATAGTGTTAGAGCATAACACCAAGGGATTGTTAAATATTAAACAGAAATATGAGACAGAAAATGTGTCATGGTGGGCCTCCCTGTTCAAGTAGGAAAACAGAAAGGTATAGGGACTGGGGTATTATATTTGATGTTACACCCAATTATCATATTTTTCACACTTATGTTACTAATGTTTGTTATATTACTGTAGTTGTATTGTAAGTTGAAAGGCCTAGTAAGACATACTCGAAGCTTAATCACTGAGGCTCATGAAACCCACTTATCTCTTGTCTTGAAATCCACCCGTTGGTAGATAGTTCCTTTATGAACTAGAGGAGGGAATGAAGATAGGACGATTTCAAGCATGAATAATAATTTCACTATATTGTATATATAAATAAATAAGAGAATAAATAAATAAACAAATTATGTCCCGTCCCTTCTTTAAAGGGTTTACGAAGACTGTGGTTTCCTGCATTCTCTAACACGGTACAACTAATTTGTTTTGACAAAACTTTTGGCACTTTTATCATTCAAATATATATTACTCGTACTTTTGCTGCTGGGGGGTGGGTTAAATCATGGTTACACAATGTCAAAGCGCAGGCAAGAGCCCAAGGGATTGGCTTAGGGAGCAGTTTGCTAATATTCCCCAATTTAGTGGTAGTGGAGGGGCCCCCATTAGGGTAGGAGCTTAGGGGGGTGGTGTAGGGTCAGGAGCTCTATCTCTCCAGAGAAGCTTAGCCCCAGAATGAAATCCAGGCCAGCCAGGAGGAGCCGGAGCGGGGAGCAAGGTGTGGCTGCATAGAGGCAGACGATGGAGTCAATGATTAGGGCAGCCGGCAGGGCCCAGAGTTCATCCCCAGTGGCTAGCAATTCCAGTGAGCTGGAAGGGGACCAGTAACAAAGCCAGAGAATGGGCGAGAAGAGCACCAATAATTGAAGCAGTCGCAGAACGTCTTAAAGGGGTAACAGATAGAGCAGGCCAGTACCCGATGGAAGGAGTGGCTCAGAGCAAGGAATGTCAGCGGCAAGGTCAGGAGGCTGAGCCTGCGCAGCCAGGCGATGAGTATGACCCCCAGTAAGTACCAGCGGAGGTTCACAGGGATGGACATTGTAGGGGCAATGTTATGTAAAGAGTCGGAGGCACTCAGAAAGTTTCAGCGAGGGTATGTCAGAATAAAGGGGTTGAAGGATCTGCTGTGCAGTTGGAAAGGCAAGGCAAGGAGCAGTTGGTACTGGGGAAGGCTGTGGTGGCACCTACATCTAGCAGTCAGGGCTTGGATACTGAACTGTCAGTTTAAGAAAGGCACCGTCAGCGATATTGAGGGCAGAAGAGAAGGGCAGGCGGTAGCTGCTAGAGAGGAGATTGTGGTGAAAAACTCTACAATTGTCCAAGCAGAAAAAGTGTCAGGAGGAGCAGTGGCCTGCGCTCGTGGGGGCCACTTTCTAGGTTGACCATATTTGTTGCTGACTGCGCATGTGCAAATCTGCCGATCTGCTCGCCTACTGCGCATGCGGCACTTGCCGGCTGCGTGTACGCATACACGATCGGCAAGCTCCGATCGCAAATGCGCATGAGCAAACGGCAAATGCCGATCGAGCATGCTCACAAGCAGCAGGTAAGTGCCGATCGCACACGCACAGTCTGCAAGTGCTGATCACGCATGCGCACGAGCAGCCGGCAAAATAATGCCATGGGACCCGTGCATGTTCAGCTATGCCACTGGGGAGGAGCGAAGCAGGGGAATAGTGGGCAGTGGTCACAGAGGATAGAAGGGAATAAGGGCAGCATGTTGTCTGGTTTGGCACATATACTTGGAGCTGGATTTTTTCTTTCCGCACTATTCTAATAAAGTCTTACACCAGACATTATAGCATAATAAACTGTTTCATTTGCAGGTTGCAAAGGCACAACGTTTTGGGAATGCACCTGAGGAAGGGAGATCCCCGAAACGTTGTGCCTTTGCAACCTGAAAATAAAACAGTTTATTATGTTATAATGTCTGGTGTAAGACTTTATTAGAACAGTGCGGCAAAAGATATCCAGCTCCAAGTATAACTACGTGGCAGAAGTGGGATCCCAGCCACTCTTCAACTGCCTGCACCTTACAAAGAAAAAGGGCACCCACTACAATTATCCTTAAGGAGTGCGGTAAGATCTAAAACCTTTATCCTGACTGTTTGGCGCATATACACGTGCTTTACAGGACCGTTAGCTATTCATTTAAAAGCAGAAGTAAGGAGATTTATAAGAGGGAATATATTGATTTATTCTCGCTGCTTCTGGTAAAATAAGAGCAAGAACAAGGATGAGGGGGGAAATGAAGAGGATGAGGGAGAAGAGGAAGAGAAAAAGAGGTTTGGGGATTGGCGGAAGGCATTTGCCATTTTGGAAAGTTTTATAGGAGAAAAAGCCCCAGAGAATTGTTTCAACCATTTTTTAAGCTAATTTGTAGACCCATAAAGTGTATGGAGGCCTAGCTTGGTGGAAATGTGACGAACAGTTTTGTAAAAAAAAATGACAGTTCATCCTTCTATGAGGTGGGACCAGGACATTGATCTGTGGTTAATGTTTATGACTCCCAGGAGACCAATGCCCTTTCAAGATGGGCTGGAGGGTTTGGACAGGCAAGTTCGTCAACAGGTAGTAGAAAATAACTTCTGCTGGTTGTTTAATCACAGCCAGTGCAAGTGGGGAGCATCTCGTAAATTAAAAGTTCAAGTGCTCGAGTTGCAGAGAATCAAATATATACCGTTATTGAGGTTGGGAGATGAAGTATAGCTGATTTGGTAAGGATTACCTTTTGCACCGGCCACATGGGCAACGTACAGGCAGGTGTGGAGTGAATGGTTGGATATGGTACAAATGGTTGGCGAGGTCACGTCTGATAAGGGAAGATTGGAGGTACTGCTATGGTTTATTTTCAGATGAGAGAGTACAGGCTACCGGCAGCACCGGTAGACCGGAAAATGGCAGATTTAGCCTTTTTCTTCAAGTTGTCAGGATGGAGGGATGTCACTTAGGAGTTTGTGGTTTAACAAGCATTAAAGGATATAATAATAACACAACATTTATGGCGGCTGTAGGAGAGAAGTGAAGAGGTAAAACCAGGCAGACATAGATTGGGGAAATAAACAATGGCTTTTATTTTGCCCGTATCTTCAAAAAACAACACATCTTTAAGGCAGCACACAAATAAAAAAAACAGCTCTTTGTAAGGCCTTACACTTCCCAGTCCCTATTTGCAGGGCAGGGAGGATAGGCCTCTTACTAGCCTCTGACCCAAAGTCCAAAGAGGTACCTGTTATCAGGGGCTCTATCCCTCGGTCTGGGTCTGGGTTGATGTCCGTGAGATGCATCTCTGGTGGGTTCCAGGGTCCGCTGCGTACTGGAATAAAGGGATCCCCCTCTGACAGCCCACACTTTCTTAGTGCTGGAGAGATCCCCTGCAGTTTAAGCAGGAGGCTTTTCTATCTTTTGAAATCCTAGTTGGCAAAAGCTGCCCCCCCTTTTCTAAGCCTATCTTGGTTGCTGGCATCTAACGCCCCCCAAAGCCCCTCATCATCTGGGTGACTGATATCACCCAGTTTCTTGGCTCCATTTCCTCTCTAAATGAGAAGAGAGAGCTGCTAGCTCTTGGAGATTTCAACTTCAATTGGCTCGACCCTAAAAACCACAAAATCCAGATACAACTCAAGTCACTTAACCTAACGCAACTCATTTCCCAACCAACACAGACAAACCTGAACTCTCACAACCATTCCTTGCTAGACTGAGTTCTCTCCTCAAATCCCAGCAGAATCCAATCCTCTGGCATCCTTCCTGACATTTTCAGTGACCATGCAATAGTGTACTGTGTAAGGAAAATTAAACCACCCCAATCAAGCCCTAAAGTTCTCCTCACTAGAACATTTAGAAACTTTAACCCACAACAGTTTCTGGCTGACCTTACCAACTGCCCTTGGTACAGAATCGACTTAATTCCCGACCCTGATTCTGCGCTCGACTATTTCCACAGAGCAAAAAAACTAATATAAGCTCCAGAAGCAAAAAGGTAAGTGAAATCAAATAACAGTCTTTTAAATTGATAATAGCAATGTCCGGTACATATAAGTATAGATGCAGGGAGAGGGGAGAAAAACCAAGGGGTTAAGCAAGGTATAAGAAGCGGGGTACTTCCAGAGAGGTTGGATTCCCACCAGGCTGTGTGACCCCCTGAGAAGCTTCACCTTACCCCTGTCTCCTTCCAAATGAAGTGGTGTAGAGCCGCACGCTCATAAGGTGTCACCACTAATCCATTCCTCCTGCAACAATGGTGAAACTGGTGGTGTCCTCCGATCCAGGCAGCAACAGAAACAAAAAATGATCGAGTGGACTACTGCTTGCTATGAAAAGAAGTTGGGGAACTCACCAGAATTGAAGGTTAAAAAAGTCTTTAATGAAAACTACATAAAATGACAAAACTCCTCCTCCCACATGTTTCACGCCCACTATGGCGCTTTGTCAACTGCTTAGTTGGCGTGAAACATGTGGGAGGAGGAGTTTTGTCATTTTATGTAGTTATCATTAAAGACATTTTTTAACCTTCAATTCTGGTGAGTTCCCCAACTTCTTTTCATAGCAAGCGGTAGTCCACTCGATCCTTTTTTTGTTTTTCGACTATTTCCAATCAGAGTTCTTAAAGCTCTATGATACCCATGCTCCACTACGCAGAATAAGAGTACGGGGGGCCCACCTTCCGTGGGTTACAACTGACCTTATAGCACTCTACCAGTACAGGGATGCCTTGTGGAAAAACTACAAAGTAACTGGCATTACCAAGGATCTTAATCACTACAGATGCCTGCGGAACATGTGCATAAGGCAAACAAGACTTGCAAAAGCACAATATTACTCTGACAATCTTCTCCAGAATACATCAAACCCAGCTAACTTGTGGAAGGTTTTCAACAATACATTCCAGCCTTCTAACCATCAACAACCAAGTAATATCACTAAGGAGGATATTACTCTGACAAACTCCACTGACATTGCAAATGCATTCAATGATTACTTTGTGGGGTGAGCTACTAACTTATTGTTGAAACGCATCCCAAACCACAAACATTAATCTCATTCTGTGAGTACCCCTATAGCCCCAACCCCTCCCAACACTGCTCACAATTTTCAATTTGTCCCAGAATCCAAAGAGGAGATTAAACAAGTGCTCTTCAAATGAAAACTAAGCAGCCAATGTGGACCTGACTTACTGCAATCTACAGTAAGTTCCTAAGACTTGGTGCCCCAGCCATCGCCAAACCAATTGCTTCCATAGTCAACTCTATCCTGTCTGCAGGCCATATCCCTAAGACCTAGAAAACTGCCAGAGTTGTGCCAATCTTCAAAAGTGGGGACAAAAACACTGTCTCAAACTACAGTACAGGCCAATCTCTTTTCTCCCAATACTATCCAAAGTCATGGAAAAATGTGTTCACTCCCAATTAAGCGACTATTATACCAAGACAAATTTCCCTAGCCAATTCTAATCTGGCTTTCACCCCAAACACTCCACCGTAACTACCCCGCTAAAAGTTTGCAATGAAACCCAGTGTGGAATTTTGTGAAAATAATTGTTTTTTTTTGCAGTGAGACACAGAGAACTGAAGGAGGGTGCTGCAGCTTTGTTCAGGGAGGATGGTGTTCATCCTAATGACATTCGTTTAAATACATTGAAGTGGTATTCTCAGGAAGGGGTTGGGCCCCGTAGGTATGTGGCAGTGATCCTTAGTGGGGAAGGGGTGGGGGGGTGGGGGGGAAGATCTCCAGGTAGTGGAAGTAGGATAGTGTGTAGGATATGTAACAATCAACAATGCACCTGTCAGGAAAGCAGGTAAACCCGCTATGCCAATTTCTAAGAATGTGAGATTTGCATCAAGCTAAAGCCATTTGTATCAATTACAACCTCCCTGTTGTCCAAACTATTGCTTCATAATTGAATACAGAGCAATTGCTTCATAATTGAATACAGCACAGAGCAACTTGCAGCCCCTAAAGGGGTTTACTCCAGCTCCCAACGCTATGCATGAGCCAAAGTAAGCAGGGGAGGAAATCCACAGGAACGATGCACAATAAAGTGATGAAGCATGAAGAAGAACTTGGAACAAGATCAAAAAAAGAGGGAAGGAGTAAAGTATTATAGACACAGTCCCACTTAGCATGTTTTATTAACTTACCAGTGTACTTGTTTCTCAAAAAAGGATTACAGCTCTAACTTGTGCCAAGTGAAAAAATATGTTTTTTTATTGTCAACAAAGACACTAATGCTCTGTCTTATCAGCCACAAATTTTCACACACCCTGAATTGTTTTGCATCATATTAACTTCCCAAGGAGAAAAACTATGACTAACTATGGGGTGACATAAAAAGACTTGTAATCATATGCTATTCAGAAAACATAAGCACTAAAAATGTTTGTTTTTTTAAATATATTTTTAAGGTTTAATTACCAAGATGTAGCCCATTAAACATATTACTGGCATTACGTTTACATTGGCAGTAATATGTTTATAAAGTAGGTAAAATGCAGTAAATAAACAAATTCACCAATAATGCAGTTATCCGGCTTTGCATCATGATCCCATGTCAGTATAGCCCAGTCAGGGACTACTAGTTAGTATAAATGGCTAACAGCCTTAATGGGTTAACTGTGTGGATCACTCTGGTTCCTCCCCCACCCCTCCCCTCCCCCAATGTTCTAGAAACAGGTTCCTCATAGTTCAGACTGGAGCGTCACCGTGAGTCCTGTAAATAGGTTTGTGTGTACCGTTATGTTTATTGTGGATATTCTGTTACCATTTATTTTTTTAAGTTAAGGAAAGTGCCCTATATTGTTGGAGTCTAAAGTAATGGCCCAAGATTGTTCTCTGGCCAGAAGAGGACTAAGCATGTGCTCAGCAGGAAGTTCTCAGAATAGAAGCTCATGTATAATTGGATCGGCCCCAACACAAGGTCCTAAGTAAACTCCTGATCCAACAAGTATAGACTAACAATGCCGTGCACCGAAATGGGTTAGCAATCCCAGAGAATATGGTGTTTTCCCCAACAAGGGTCCACCTGAGATGGCGCACTATTGACTAAATAGTGCAGGAGATTGCCAATTTAATTAATACTAAGGAAAACAAGCATAAGTACATAGGAGTGAGAGCTACCAGGGGAAGAAGTGCAGAGTAACCATATTATTTGCCACCAGTTAATGTCTGAAGTAAAATATGTCCTTGTATGACGAGTATTATCAATGGATGTGAATAAAGCACTTTGTACTATTAAAGTTCCTGGCGCCCATCATTATTGTAACTGCATATTTACACCCAGCCTGCAGGAACCCAGCACCTGAAAAGGTACAGTATGAGAGACTGAGCATTGCCATGTATATATGTCCAACTCTATGCAAACTCCTTTATAGCCGGGAAAGGAGGGTTACACAAGAATTGTTTAATAGTTGTCTAACCCAAAGCATGTCTCAGTGTCAAATACCAGGCAGTATAGAATCTGCACTATACTACAGTAAATGTGATCAAGATCCCCAGGGCACCATACAATATGTAAAATCAATTTTTTAAAGGTTTTTTTTTTTTTTTTTAAAGGGGGGGGGGGGTAAAACATGTCAAAGGGGGAACTGCTCCTTTAACTAGTTCATTATTTAAATAATGAACAAGCAAGCATGCATCCATGTGGCCATAAAGAATAGTATATTTTATATAAATATTTTCTATATGTAAAGTTAAACGGCTATGAACAAAAAAGAGGTAACCCTGTTCAACATGTGAGAATTGTGAAAGGTAATCAAGATGATCATTTTGAATGTAATGTAGTAGTACCCTTATTGTCACTGATTGCAGCAAAGAGGTGCTTCCTGAAGAACTCTACATATAGAACAGGAAAATCTAATGGCTAAAGTCACAGATTCTCAATTCTCAACAAAAAAAGTCTTGAGCACACCCATACTGTATCCATGGGCGTCCGCAGGGGGGGGCAAGGGGGGGCGCTTGCCCCCCCTGGATCCTCGCAGTCGCAGCATTAATTTAATAAAATATGCTGAGGGAGGAAGAGGCAGCTGAGCCGCGGCCCGGGATTGGATGGGAGGCGGGGCTAGCTGCAGCAGTCACGCAGGGGTGGGGGCCGCCACGTGCTCTCCCGCGCTGACAGCTGTAACTCCCCATCCGGACCGGCACCCAGACTCTCCCTCTGGCCCTGCTCCCTCCTGCACCCCGGCAGACGGCAGTGTGGCCGCATTATCGCATAAGGTAGGGAGTGGGACACGTGGGACCAGGGAGAGATGGCATGGAGATGCGGGGGAGAGACTGAGATTGGGGGGGCAATTTGGCAAAGAAGCTTGGGGGGGGGGCGAGGGAGATTGGGGGGGGGGAGGTTGGGGGGCAAAGAAGCTTGGGGGGGGGGCGAGGGAGATTGAGAGATGGGAGATGCAGGGGGGGTGAGATGGGAGATGCATGGGGGGGGGAGAGATGGGAGATGCAGGGGGAGGAGAGATGGGAGATGCAGAGGGGGGGAGAGATGGGAGATGCAGGGGGGGGAGAGATGGGAGATGCAGGGGGGGGGCCAGGGGGAGAGATGGGAGATGCAGGGGGGGAGAGATGGGAGATGCAGGGGGGGGGGGAGAGATGGGAGATGCAGAGGGGGGGAGAGATGGGAGATGCAGGGGGGGAGAGATGGGAGATGCAGAGGGGGGGGGAGAGATGGGAGATGCAAGGGGGAGAGAGATGGGAGATGCAAGGGGGAGAGAGATGGGAGATGCAGAGGGGGGGGAGAGATGGGAGATGCAGGGGGGAGAGAGATGGGAGATGCAGAGGGGGGGGAGAGAGATGGGAGATGCAGAGGGGGGGAGAGATGGGAGATGCAGAGGGGGGAGAGATGGGAAATGCAGGGGGGAGAGAGATGGGAGATGCAGAGGGGGGGGGAGAGAGATGGGAGATGCAGGGGAGGAGAGTGTGTGTATGAATAATGTGGTGCAACTGCATGCAATGGTGTTTTTTTAATATTTAATATTGCTTTATTAGCCTTCAAGCTTTCTCAAATTTGCTTGAAAATGCACCATTTGCCCACTTTTTTCCCAAAATTTTCTCGGGGGGGGGGGGGGGGGGTCGGGCTCGCTCGCCACGGTGCTCTCACCACCACTTTCACGCCGGGCACTGGCCGTTAAAATTATGCCCCCCCCCCTGAAAAAATTTCTGCGGACGCCCATGACTGTAGCTATTAATACCTAACATTTAATTACTACATTAAAGTAAATGCTGACAATAACATACAAGATAGTGATAAGATCACTAGAGAAGATTGTTATCACTATCTTGTATGGCATTCATTTTAATGTAGTAATGGTAAGAATTCCAGTAAAAGAAAAAAGGCGCAATTGTTTGGCAAAAAGTGATTGTTTATAGTAAGGGTGAAAGATATAAAAGCACACAATGCAAATATGGAAAACGAAAATAAATAAACTGCAATGCAAAATGAAAATTGATAACCTGCAATAACAAATGAAAAGTTTTGCCTGCTAAGTAAAGGACTGGTGCCGATATGCCTGATGTAGAGACGTAGTCTGTAAATGAAACTCCAAAATGAGCCTGTGGTGTTTCTAAGGATGAAAGTTGAAACTCAGTTTGCCAAATAGATGCCGAATTAGTGCTGCTGCTGTGCTGGGGAGCGTCTCCTGGGGTGTTTGCCTCAGTCGACTGTACCTAGTCATTTTTTTAATGCCCACAATAAAAATATCAATGATCTTTCTATAATAGGTATTGAACATTTCAAAGTAGATGACCATAGAGGGGATAGATTATTGAGGCTACGTAAGCAAGAAACATATTGGATTTTTAGATTACAGACAATGCAACCAGGGGGTCTTAATGAGGACATAGATCTTTTAGCTTTCCAATAATATGTTTCAAATTGTTTATATTACACTATTTAATTATATATTATTTTTTTATTGTGTTTATAATTTGGTCCTTCCTCTGATATCATTTATCTTGTAATAAATATTTGTGTTTTTAATGTATGTACATAACTGTCTATATTATATATATATCCTTTCTTATAACAAATATTTTAATTCTCTGTTTACAAGTTTTTCTCACATATCGAATTATACATATATAATTATACATTTATTTCTTGTTTTTGTATAAATCCTCTTTGTAGTTTTTGTGACATGAGCCAAATACTGGGTGTTGATCTCTAGGTGTTTATCCCTTCAATTAAGCAATTACCTTTATCCAATCATTAAGCAAATTACCTTTTTATCAATAAAATTTAATTAATCAATTTAGGGTATAAAACACCATGAGTGTCCTCCCCCAGTTTCCCTGACGAAGCCATTCTATTGGTGAAACGCGTAGGAGGAGAAGTTACAGTGGGTCACGTTTCAGTTGGGTGGACACACACTTGCTCTTGTGTGCCCCCAGACACGTAGCCGCTCTAATTTTTTCTGAGCCTGAATGAATAGGACAACAGCCGCAAGCCGCAAGCCGCTTTTTACATCTTCGTGGAGTGGCAAACACCAGCGTCATATCGGTTGCGACGCTGGAGACTTTTAGCCTGACGTCATTTCCTGTGAGCCCTGTGAGGAGGTAACCAGCACCAGCCAGCCATAGGAGTTAGCAGCTTTGAAGCAAGGGAGTAAGGCCTGGGACCCGCTGCGCCCGGCGGCGCGGGTGGCCGCACGAGCGTTCCCCACCAGCAGGGGAATCCTCCCGAGCCGGTCCCAGTCCCCCCTCACGGCACAGCTCACTACACGCTGTGATGCGTCAGCCGCTAGGGGATTGAAGAGAATTGTAATCCCTAGCATCGACGCGTCACGTGGTGCGGCTGTGAGCCAATGAGGAGGGGAGGCTTCGGGAGGAGGGGAGGCTTCGGGGAGCGGGGAGGAGAGTGTGGAGGGAAAGCAGCGTGAGTGCCTGCCTGTGTGTGTGTGTGTGCATGAGTGTGCCTGAGTGTCAGCGTGTGAGTAGGGCAGCCCGCAGCAGCTCCCTCCTGCAGCCCAGGAGCCCGAGCCCGTGGAGGGGGAGGGCGGGGGTAGCGGGTCCCTCCGCTTAAACCACGCCTCCTCCGCTTAAACCACGCCCCCCTCCGCTTAAACCACACCCCTCCCTCCCACTCCAGCCCCGGCTCCCGCTCCCTACAGACCGCATATCGCGATCTGTGTCTGTCAGCGCCCCGCCTGTCTGCAGTGCGGGCGCGCTGACTGAGGGAGCGGGGCCTTAGCCTAAGCCGACTGAGGCAAACACCCCAGGAGACGCTCCCCAGCACAGCAGCAGCACTAATTCGGCATCTATTTGGCAAGCTGAGTTTCAACTTTCATCCTTAAAAACACCACAGGCTCATTTTGGAGTTTCTTTTACAGACTACGTCTCTACATCAGGCATATCGGCACCAGTCCTTTACTTAGCAGGCAAAACTTTTTATTTTTTATTGCAGTTTATCTATTTTCATTTTGCATTGCAGTTTATTTATTTTCGTTTTCTATATTTGCATTGTGTGCTTTTATATCTTTCACCCTAACTATAAACAATCACTTTTTGAGAAACAATTGCGCCTTTTTTCCTTTGATGCAATTTCTACACTAAAGATTGGTTATCCTTAGTATTTTTAAGGCAGCATTTGATTTTTGGCAAACCACAAGGACACCAACTGCAACAAATCGTTTTATAACTGACCTATTTTACCAAATTTTTAATTAATACCAGTCTGCTTTTCACCCACTTAGTAACTCCCTTTGGTTCATGTCACACACATTCATGTGTTAAATATTCATTCTGTCGTTGTATTTATTCTTATATATATATTTTATACTATTTGTGTATATTCTATTTTAGCTTTCTACAATTGATCAAATTGTTCATATTTTTACATAGGGCCATTTAATCTTCCCTTATTTCGGATTAACTATTTTCAGGGTCCATTTTATCAGCGCACCATTCTTTTTCTCTTTCTTTGTAAGAATTCCAGTTCTGGCTCCCCCGCAGCCACCAATCCCCCCATCTCGCAGCCACTGACCCCCCCCATCTCGCAGCCACCTGCCCACCTTAAGCCACCACCCCCTTCCCCCATCCCACAGCCACCGGCCCCCCGCCACCACCGGAACCTAATTGAGACCTACCCCAAGCCACAGCCACCGCCCCCCCCCGCAGCCACCGGTCCATCCTAAGCCCCCGCCACCACCGGAACCCACCTGAGACCATCCCCAAGGTAAGTCTGATTTTTATATATATTGGGAGGGGGGTATATTTTTATATGTATTGGGGGTGGGGTGTATTTTTCAATATGTATTTGGGGGGGTGGGTATATTTTTATATGTATTGGGAAGGTGTGGGGTGCATTTTTTATATGTATTGGGGGTGGGGTACTTTTTTTTATATCTATTGGGGGTATTTGATGTGTATTGGGGGCATGGGGGAATTTTTTATATGTATTTGGGGGGTGGGTATATTTTTTATATGTATTGGGGGTGGGGGTGTATTTTTTATATGTATTGGGGGTGGGGGTGTATTTTTTTAAATGTGTATTGGGGGGTACTTTTTATGTGTATTGGGGGTATTTTTATATGTATTGGGGGTGGGGTGTATTTTTTTTAATGTGTATTGGGGGTACTTTTTATGTGTATTGGGGGTATTTTTATATGTATTGGGGGGTGGGTATATTTGTATATGTATTGGGGAGGTGTGGGGTGCATTTTTTTTATATGTATTGGGGGTGGGGTAATTTTTATATGTATTGGGGGTATTTTATGTGTATTGGGGGGCATGGGGTAATTTTTATATGTATGGGGAGGTATATTTTTATATGTATTGGGGGTGAGGGGGGGTCTCGCATCTTTTACCATTGTGGCCAGTATTTTTGGACAAGACACCTGGCAACCCTAATTATATTGCATACTTGAAATTATTCTAATGGTGGTGAATTGGTATTCTCTGTAGATTCAATTACATTAGCATAGAGTTTAAAGTTATAATGGGATTGCAGGTGTGTTGGGTTGTATGTGATCTATTGTATATAGATTGTAAGTATTTTATATCTACCTACTGTAGCTTTCATGTGTATACTATGGTACTTCTCTCGTATACAGTGGGTATGCGTGAATGTAATGTTTACAATGTTTACAATTTTATCATAAGTATTTAAATTGTCACATGTCTACCTCGCACGGGAACAACAAGGATTTTCCACTGAGGGGAGAATGTAGCACCCTTTGGTTATGTTAGACTTTTCTTAGTCTCTACAGCGAGTTAAGGGGGTACTTCCTCTTACAGGCTCTAGCTAAGTAACCAATTCCCAGTAACCTATTCTATGTTACTTGTTTCATGTTGCAAGTCACCTAGGATGGGTGACTTGGTTAGTCACCTAGGATTGGTTAGTTCAGCGGTGCGCAAAGTGGGGGGCGCGACCCCCAGGGGGGGCGGGAGATTGTGCTGGGGGGGCGCGGGCAGTTGCAGAGGCCCCGCGCTCTTCCCCCAGGCATTTAAATTAAATGCCGGGGGATCGCGTGAGGCCCCTGCAACTGTTTACTTACCGGGATTCAGCCGCCTGTGTTGCGTCGCCATGGCAACGCGGCGTCAATAGACGCCGCGGCACCATGTGACCTGACGTCACACGCCCACGCAGCGTCATCTGACGCGGCTGAAGGAAGGCAGGGGGGCGCGAGAGCCGGGGGCAGAGAGACAGGGGGGCGCAGCACAAAAAGTTTGCGCTCCCCTGGGTTAGTTCATGCTTTTCATAAGGTACTGGAAAGGTCCGCCCTTTAGGGGATGACTTTGCAGCAAGGCCTTCTCTTTTCCTGCCAAGCACCAGGGTTAGGGGAAAGGTTATAAATATCTGGGACCTGGATATCTTCCTCAGATCTTAAGTGGACCCACGTTGAGGGGATATCCAGGCTCCTAGCCCTGTAATAGGGGTAAGCAACATTTCTTGTTTTCTTAGGGCAAGTCGCCCAGTATAGGATCCCTTTTTAGACACTACACTAAATGGGATCCTGCCACTGTTGGAAGTGGGTTCTTCACAGCAGGGGGCTGATTGGGGAGACCTGGAAGAGCTGCTGAGAAATTGCAGGAAAAGGGTCCAGCTCTGTTTTTGGCAGCAGGGGAAAGGCTTGAAAAAGAGCTACTCTGCATACAAGCCTCGTGATTGAGGAAACCTGAGTGTATGTGTCTGCATGTAACAAGCAGAGATCTTTGTAACCAAACAACCGGTTCTATTGCTATCCCAATTCGGACTGTTAATAAAGTTAAAGAAAGTTCCTGGCGCCCTTTTCCTTTTCTTGTTCAACACACCAGCCCTGCACGAGGTTCCAGCACCCTGAGATACAATGTAACCACTGAGCATCATAAGACAGAGTGGGTGCTCAAATAGTTCCGGTCCCCGTATTCAATAATCACAGTGAAGATTGTAATAAAATAACACTCATGCATGGAGTGGGTGTAAGACAAAATCCGTGAGATGTCTGGTATCTAAAAACATATAACAATAAACCCTCCTGAAGGTGACAGCAACAAATGGTGTCCCTGCAAATGCTGCAACCTCACTGGAGGGGATTAGCAGTGACCTCAATTATAACCAGTGTTCGACAAACCTATACATTTGCTCGCCCCGGGCGAGTGGATTTAACCCCCGGGCGAGTAAATATTGGCCCAAGCAGCACACGTTTGGTAATAGGTGGCGAGTAGATTTTTTTGTGTGGCGAGTAGATTTTTTGGTGATTTGTCAACCACTGATTATAACTATAAGACGATGTACTCACTTGAGTGTAGATTTGAATGTCCTTAGTGAATGTCTTACCCACTCTTAGAGCTATTCAGATGGGGTATGCCAGCCACTTGTAGAAGAATCCATGTAGTATGAGGAGAAAAGGAGCAGCGTACAACCAAATGAGTCAGAGCAGTCGAAAGTAAAAAACAAAAACACTTTCAACTGGCCTGGCTTCCTTGGTTGTGTGCTGCTTCTTTTCTCCTCAAACCACTGAGCATCACCTGCACACACAAGAAATCTCACTTTAGGAGATAGTGAAATAGTCTGATATGGCCCCTCTTTTATTAGCCGGGGATAGAGGTGTTACATAAAGTTTTGGCTTTACATATGCCTAACATTAATTCAGATCTGAATGTTAGTGATAAAAATGAAATGAACCTGAAACAGAAAAAGTATCTTGACAAAACAGATTTAAGACTTCATGAACAATGAATGAAATGTGATAAAATAAATATGTTCAGATTTAAAATCTCTGAAATTGTTAAAGAGAGATTTTTTTTTATGGCACTCAAAGACTTAACCGTCCACGGGATAACCATGTTACACGCACAGCTCAAACTGACAAGATTTATTTCAACAGCTGGGGTGTTAAACTTGCACCACAAAATGGTTTCAAATGCTTTCATTGTAAAAAAAAGATGGGCATATAGAAGAGAATTGTGAACCGATTTTTTTCTAAATGAGTTTGAGGAATTTGTCCAGTTTTCAGATCCCATTCCATATGCGCCACTTATTACACAGATTAGGAATATTGTAATTAATTGTGCACAGTTAAAAGACTTGACAAAAACAGTGCAGATGCCCTGATATTACAGATGTGACACACGGCCAGGATTTAGTTTGTGGGAAGGCTCACAAAGATAGATTGCTTAGTTTAGCACGACTAGGAAATCTGAAATTGGTATTGTCAGATCCTACTGGATATAGTCATGAAGGAAGCGGTGTGTATAGCTGAAATGATTCCTAATGACAGTGATAATTCATGTCTTAAACAGATACAGTACAGGGTACAGTGTAAAAATGTCTACAGTAGATTCAAAAATGTACTGGTTGATTTCAAAGATCAGCATAGATTTCGACATAATATGGGTCCATTGAATGCTGATGCAATGTGATGGGCAGCTACGTGCGTTTTGGGCTAATAATAAAATGGCAAAAGGGTGGAGATACCTAGTGAAATCTAGTGTTGGTTCAGTTGAATTTCAGGAACCAAGTTATAGGAATGTGACAGGTTTTTTCTATAGAACAAAGTGATACAATTGTTTCTTTGGCTAAAGAAATGGTGTTAAGAGTAGAATCTTTAGTATTTACTGATCCTATTTAGTAGCAACAGTTACACATGCAGACAACACGCCATTTCTTTATTTTGCAGAAAAACAGGTGAAAGATTTGTGTATTTATTTTTCTCGGTTGATTTAAAAAAAAAAAAAAAAAAACCTTCTTTTGTTCTTGAGAATGGGGGTTTTATGTCATGACCAGAATGGAAATGTGCGTCCTCTATTTCTACAACATTAAAAATATATATTTAAGCATTAAAATCATGAAAGTTTGGGATAACAGAGACTTTTAGAAGTGTTTGAAGAATTCTCAATTCCACACAATATATATTCTAGATTGGACTATTTTCTGGTATCTAAGGCTGTATTCAAAGCAATTTCTGTGACTAATATAGGCCCAATCACATGGTTGTACCACGCCCCTACATATTTAACTCTCTGCCCCCCATTTCCCAGAAATAATCAATTTCATTGGTGACTGAGTGATTCCTTGCTAAACCCCCACAGAGATAGAAAGTAAATCAGTAGAGGAATACTTCAGAATAAACCAGGGAACAGTGGAGTCGCCAGCTCTCTTATGGGAGGCCCATAAGGCCACGATTAGGGGAGTCCTTATATCAATCGCCACACATAGAAAGAAAGTAAAACTGAAATTAAATTAAGGAACTAACAGAAAAAATTACCATCCTAGAGCAGAAACATAAAAGTAGCCCATCAAAAAAGTTGTACAGGGTTTTTTCCGTGTCCAGAGATGAACTAAAATAGGCTCAGATAGAAGATGTTGAAAAAGCGCTAAAGTGGACAAAACAGGTCTACTATGAAAAGGGAAATAAAGCAGATAAGGTTCTAGCAAGTAAACTTAGAGGGATCAAGGCAAAATTGTAAATAACATCAATTAAACTTAAAAATTGTGACATTACCTATAACGAACATAAAATAGCACCAGCATTTTCAGACTTCTACACAAAATTATATAATCTGAACTCTACAAAGGGTAACATACAGAATTCAAATTCCGAAGCTATCTCTAAATATCTAGAAAAATGCAATCTCCCAAAACGAAATAAAACGGAGATCTGCAACCTAAATTGTAAAATTACAAAAACAGAACTAGCAAATGCAGTTAAAGCACTCAAATCAGCCAAATCACCAGGATCAGATGGTCTATCAAATATTTACTACAAGAAATATTTGGAGGTTTTATCCCCGTATCTACTGGAGATGTTCAATTCCTATCTAGATCGAAAAGAAATCCCAGAATCTATGTCAAAAGCGAATTTAGCAATTATCCATAAGATAGGAAGAGACCTTCTACATTGCGGTAGTTATCGCCCCATATCCCTTCTCAATTCGGACATCAAAATATATAGAAAAACATTGGCCAACTGATTGAACCCAATTTTACCAAGACTGATTCATGTAGACCAAGTAGGATTTATTAATGGAAGACAATCCTCTGACAATACGAGGAAGATAATACTGTAACTATAATTGAACATCTTCACTCAACAAAGACTAAAGGTATCCTGTTGAGTCTGGATGCGGAGAAAGCCTTTGCTAGAATAAATTGGGCCTTTCTAGATTAAACCATGCAGGCATTCGGATTGACGGCCCATACTTCGAAGAAGTCAGGACCCTTTACAAAACTCCAACGGCATTAGTAAAATTACCAGGGAGAAATTCGGAAAGTATACAAATACAAAATGGTACTATACAAGGATGCCCGTTGTATCCATTGCTCTTTGCATTATCAATAGATCCTCTAGCGTCAAATATCAGATCCAATCTAGATATACAGGGAGTAGGGATTGGAAATAAAAACAATCAAATCTCACTTTTCATATTCTAACATTGTCAAAGCCACTGACCTCATTACCAAACCTGCAATTTTCCCTTACAGAATTTGGGACGGTATAAGGCTATAAAATAAATAATAAGTTGGAGGCATTACATTTAACCCTTTGCAAATATGAGATGAAACTTCTACACTTACATTTCAACTATAGATGACGAGACTCATCTCAAATATCTAGGTGTCAACATCGTCAGAAATTAGGAGTCACTTTTTCACTGGAATTACCTACCATTGTTTGAACAAATCAAAAAAGATATTCTGATATGGAATAAATATCAGATATCCTGGTTGGGGCGAGTAACTTAGATAAAAATGAATATTTTTCCCAGACTCCTATATTATTTTCAAACCCTCCCAATTTGGATCCCAGTAAGTGAGCTAAAGCTACTTCAGAACAAAAATGTTCAATTTATTTGGCAGGGAAAGAAACCACGGATAGCTAGGCCAGTTATGATGTCCTCCAAGACTAGAGGTGGAGTAGGAGTCCCAGATCTAATAAGGTACTATCAGGCGGCTCAGCTACGCCAAGTGGTAGTGTGGAATGCAGACCCAAGTCTATATTGCTGGGTCGCAATTGAAACATAATATTAAAAAACATGCTCTTTGCTGACTCTACTCTGGGTAGCAGAGAACAAGGAGACTAATCAAAAAGATCCTGATCTTGGTTCAATTAAATTTACCCTAGGTATATGGAACAAAACATCCTCCAGGATGCAATACAAAAGCTTTTGATGATTTTAGAGACAAAAACATCAAAATAATAGGTGATATCTTCCATAAACGGAAATGACTGAAATTCCAAGATTTACACACTAAATACAATGCTCCTGATCTGGACTTATTCAAATACTTACAAATTAGGCAATACCTTCAAAAAATATCAATAATCAATTCCTGGAATTGACTAATTTCGAACTTCAATGTAAAAAAGGGAGATATCAAAAAGGATTAATTACAAAAATATATATAGATTTACACTCATCTGGAGATTTGCCAGAACATGCGTATTTATGGAAATGGGCTAAGGATCTGAATCTGGATATAGATAGAAAAGATTAGGAGGATATATGGGACAACACTTCAAAAACATGTATATGCACAACGACAAAGGAAAACATATATACAATTATGTTCCATTGGTATCTTACTATGAGTTCTGGCTCGGGATTTTGCTCTTGCTCGCCTTCTGTGGCTGAATCGTCCATCTTTGCCTCTGGCAGCTTCCTTTAAGAGGACAGCCCTCTGAGCAGGAAGTTGCCGAGCAAAGTTCCAGTTTTAATACAACGCACTTATACCTATTGTCTTTCACGTTACCAGACCCGGCTCACGTACCTCGACTATCCTTGTAGCCAGCCTGCCTCGACCTCTGCATCCACAGTGACTATGCAGCTCTGCTGCCAGCCCTGACCTTCGACCTATGACACACTACTCTATCAGGACTCTGTCCCTCGGCTCAGGTCGGTTCTTTCACCTTCCTACCTCAGCCCTGAGGGTCTGCTTCCTGCTTGAGACGAGCATCGTTACACTTACCCCCAAGAGACTAAAACAAATATACCCTGATGTATCAGACCTTTGCTGCAGGAGATGTGGTCAAATCGGAGAACTGCCCCCCAATTCAGAAATACTGGTCCGTAATCCAAAGAATTATTGTAGCAACAATAGAAATTAAAATCCCTCTTGACCCCCTAATATATTTATTGGTGAAACCAGTTGAGAATGTCAATTACACAACAAAACGTCTAACATCACATATTTTAACTGCAGCTAGATGTGCAATTGCGGCGGCCTGGAATAGCCATAAAACGCCTTTAAGGAGTATAGTTGAACGCAGAATAAATGAGGTGATGCTTATGGAAAAACTCACATCATTCTTAAGGCACACAACAAAGAGATTCCATAGGACCTGGGACCCACGGTTAGGAAAATAGAGCACAAAATGATGTAAAAGTTGTTTTTTCTTGTTGTCAAAACTGGTAAAAACGTGAAATTTATTCTAATTTTTTTTCTGGTATGTCGCTAGTCTATATATTATAAAGATGCTGGAAAATTATAGTACTATCCCCTTCCCCTCCCATTTCATTTTTTGGTTTTCTGCACCCCAATTCCCCTCCTCCCCATTTTACCCAGGTTACCCCCACACTCATTATGTATGATACTGTTCTGTATGTTATGATCACTCTTACCTGTTTGTTTGAAAATCTCAATGAAAACGAAGTTAGAAAAAAACAAAAACAAAAAGTAGTGTTTGAAGAAATTCTAGATAGGAAAGAGGGTGCAATTATAACGGCAAACTTTTTCCAGCTGGGATTTTCCATTTATTTTGCATTAGATAGGGGTACTCATTTCACAGGTCAAGCGATGAAAGTTACATGTGAAATTTTAGAGATTGAACAAAGATTGTATGTACTGTATCATCCACAATCAGCTGAGAGAATAACTATTGAGCTTCACAGCATATTTTAAGATACATGTAAAAAGAAATTATTTTGAGAGGCATTGCTGCTTTAAATGATAAAGAAAAATTGTATTTTTTGTATTCAATATTATGTATTTAATAATAATGGTTACAAAGATCATCTTAAAAATATTCACGATGATGTGGTGTATCTAGAGGTAGTTTAGCCGATCTAGAACAATATATTCAATTTGTATTTGTGTTTAACCCAGTACCATTGAGGCCTTGGTCCCACTGCGGCCGGCGGCGCGCGCAGCCGTGCGGCCGCAGGCCACCAGCTGCTTGCCTCCATTCTGGAGGTCCCCCCTGGCTCCTTCCGGCGTGGCTGACTGCGTGCTGTGACGCGTCAGCCAGCCGGAGCTACAAGGAGCTTGTGGTTTCGGCGGGTGTCGCGTCACGTGACACGCAAGGGAGCCAATCCGAGTTCCGCCTCTGCTCCCCCCCGTTCCGATTTCCCCCCTCTGCCCGATCCCCGTTCCGATCCCCCCCGTTCTGATTTCTCCCCTCTGCCCGATCCCCGTTCCGATTTCCCCCCTTGCTCCGATTCACCCCCCCCGTGTGTATTTGCCTGTGTGTGAGTGCCTGTGTGTGTGTGAGTGCCTGTGTGTGTGTGAGTGCCTGTGTGTGTGTGAGTGGAGGGGAGCAGGGAAGGAGCTGCGGGTGTGTGTCTTGGTTTTTTCTTGTTAACTTTTGGCCGGCTCGGGAGGAGGGAGCGGTGATGCGCGAGAGGCAGAAAATTTGTATCTCCCGCTCCCTACAGACCGCAAGTAGCGGTCAATTGCCTGTAAGCGCGCCACCTGTCTGCAGTGCGGGCGCGCTGACTGAGGGAGCGGGGCCTTAGCCTTATAGTTTTTTTATGACTGAGATATTCTAAGCATTTGAAAACAGGTGTTAATCAGGAAACAGCTTGTGGACCCACAACTAAAAAGTCATCAAAACCCATCAAGTTTGTAATAGGGATGGTTGAGGGAGGACTATCTAAAGGTGTATATAGAGATCTGTCAGAATGAGGATAACATATCGCAAGTCATTTTCCCTGTGAGAGTTGCCAGAACTGTTTGAAAATATTTCACCTTATTCTGCCGATTTATTAAAACCAGGGTCAGCCTCTGAACCGTGGCAATTATCCAGAGCCAGAGATTTTCTAAAAGCAATTTACAAACTAATACAGCTAAACCCCGTTATAACGCGGGTCTCGGGGTCCACCCCGAGACCACCGCGTTACTAACGGGGTCGCGAGAAAAAAAAATGGCCGCCGCGCTTTAGCGCATATTCATCCCGCGGGACAGGAGATGGGAGCGGGCATGTCCCTCCGCTCCCCGCTTCCCCCTGTCACCGCGGGACAGGCCGCGGGGCAGGAGATGGAAGCGGGGATGTCTCTCCTGTCCCCGCTTCCCCCTGTCACCTCGGAACAGGCCGCGGGGCAGGAGATGGGAGCGGGGATGTCCCTCCTGTCCCCGCTTCCCCCTGTCACCTCGGAACAGGCCGCGGGGCAGGAGATGGGAGCGGGGATGTCCCTCCTGTCCCCGCTTCCCCCTGTCACCTCGGGACAGGCCGCGGGGCAGGAGATGGGAGCGGGGATGTCCCTCCTGTCCCCGCTTCACCCTGTCACCGCGGGACAGGCCGCGGGGCAGGAGATGGGAGCGGGGATGTCCCTCCTGTCCCCGCTTCCCCCTGTCACCTCGGGACAGGCCGCGGGGCAGGAGATGGGAGCGGGGATGTCCCTCCTGTCCCCGCTTCACCCTGTCACCGCGGGACAGGCCGCGGGGCAGGAGATGGGAGTGGGGATGTCCCTCAGGTCGCCGCTTACCTCAGAACCATGCTGCCTGCATGGAGGTTGTAGCGGGGGGTTTCTTCTCCCCACCGCTGTCCCCGGTGCTCCCGCTGCCTGCGCGGGAGGAGGGGGGGGAGCGGGTGGTGGTGCTGGTCGCGGCCCGTCTGTGTAGAGTGAGAGAGTGTGTGTGTATGTATATATGGGAGAGAAAGTGTGTGTGTGTATATGGGTGTGTGAGTGTGGGTAAGTGTCTGTGAGTGTGTGTAAGTGTCTGAGTGTGTGTGTAAGTGTGTGTAAGTGTGTGTGAGTGTGTGTGAGTGTCTGTGAGTGTGTAAGTGTGTGTGAGTGTGTGTGAGTGTGTGTGAGTGTGTGTGAGTGTCTGTGAGTGTCTGTGAGTGTCTGTGAGTGTCTGTGAGTGTCTAAGTGTGTGTAAGTGTGTGTGAGTGTCTGTGAGTGTGTAAGTGTGTGTGAGTGTGTGTGAGTGAGTGTGAGTGTGTGTGAGTGTCTGTGAGTGTCTAAGTGTGTGTAAGTGTGTGTGTGTGAGTGTGTGTGAGTGTCTGTGAGTGTCTGTGAGTGTGTGTGAGTGTGTGTGAGTGTGTGTGAGTGTGTGTGAGTGTGTGTGAGTGTCTGTGAGTGTCTAAGTGTGTGTAAGTGTGTGTAAGTGTGTGTGAGTGTGTGTGAGTGTCTAAGTGTGTGTAAGTGTGTGTGTGTGTGTGTGTGTGTGAGTGTGTGTGAGTGTCTGTAAGTGTGCGTGAGTGTGCGTAAGTGTGTGTGAGTGTGCGTGAGTGTGGTCAGTGTGTGTGCAGTGTGTCAGTGTGAGCAATGAGCAGTGTGTGTGCAGTGTGCAGTGTGTGTGCAGTGTGGCAGTGAGCAATGAGCAGTGTGTGTGCAGTGAGTGTGTGCAGTGTGTCAGTGTGAGCAATGAGCAGTGTGTGTGCAGTGTGCAGTGTGTGTGCAGTGTGGCAGTGTGAGCAATGAGCAGTGTGTGTGCAGTGAGTGTGTGCAGTGTGCAAAAAAAAAAATGTAAAAAAAATTTTTTAAAAAAATATTTTTTTTTTTTTTTTTTTTTTTTTTTTAAAAAAACGGGAGCCACGGGAAAACCGCGTTATAACCGAATCGCGGTATAACGAGGCGCGTTATAACGGGGTTTAGCTGTAGTTGGGGATTTGCTGGTGTTGATATCCCTGTAACTAAGACCTGCTGAGTCTGTTTTACAAGGTACTGTTATGGCAGACTTGTCATCTCTGTCTGATTTTCTGTGACTCTCCCTAATGAATTAATTAATGTATTTATTTATAAAATGTTTTACCAGGAAGTAATACATAGAGAGTTACCTCTCGTTTTCAAGTACTGTATGTCCTGGAGTCTGTTTAACCATGTTTGCATCAGCAATCCCATAGAGTTCAGTTACAGATGCAGCAGCCTTTATCCGACCACATCTCGTTCTTCGCTAAATACCATGCGTGGTAGTCTGCGGCAGACTAATGGTCCATCAGATTAACACAGCAGGGGTTCCTGCTGAGTGAATCCTACTGGGTAGTACCTGTCTGTAATAGACGCGCAGTAAGAGATAGCTGAATCAGTCACTCTACCTGTGCGCCTCTAACAGGCGATTGCGGGGGTTTAATTTAATTTTAGTATTACAGTATTGTAGCAGGGGGTCTCCGGAGCTGAACCACATTGATTTCAGGTCTGGGGACACCCTACTTCCCGTTATACAGACCCCGGTATGGGGTGCCCGTATCCCACCATGTTTAAATTCTCCTGCGTCACGGCCCAAGTGATTGGGGGATTTAAACAAAGTACAGGGACACTGTGACCCTGTAACGGGGCCTGTAACTAGGGAAGTAGGGCTCCCCGAGGCTGAAATCAACTTTGTTGAGCTCAGAAGACCCCCTGTGCCCGCACACTAGTATCAACCCCAACCCCCAAAGGAAAAAATCATTACCTTAGCGGTTAACTGATATGGTAATGAGGCTGCTTACATTTTATTTTTATTCATAGTGAGCGTGATCAGATGGTCCCTGAGCTGAACCACGTTTATTTCAGACACCTGCTTCCCGAGATACAGACCCCGATGGGGTGGCAGAATCCCCGCCAAGTTAATATCCTCCGCTTCATGCTGCTCTTTCTGCTCTGTCCTTATTAGTTCACAATATCACAAATCTCAAATTGCTATTTCCAGCATTTCAGCTCAGAGCATTCATAACATTCTTATATTATGATAAACGTCACACAAAATCACTTGTTTGAACAAACAATTTTGTTAGTAATTGTGTGGAGTAAACATTGTAGTTACTGCGTATTGTTAAAACTATACCGATTTGTCCATGCAGTGTATACACGTTAGTAAACCACACAGTATACACAATAACGCGCAACGTATACCCACTGCTGGCACAAAAAATAGACCCACTGCTACTACACAGCATGCACCCACTAAGCACATTGCTCACACTGATACAGATCTTATGTCCTCACCAAGCACATAACATACAAGGCCCAAGAGTCATCAAAGCACGATACACGCTATCGCTACCGAATCGGCGATACCTGCCACTAAAGTCAATGGCAGATATTGCTGATTCTGTAGCGATATCGTAGACTCCCAGCCATCATGCCATTCCAGCCTGTGTATATGTTGCCAGCACATGGTATATAACTAGTAGGATCACACAGTGTAAGCCTACTGCAAAAAATAACCCCACAGCAAATACACAATGCTAACACACAACAACACACTTTGCATATCCACTGATAAAACACAATGGGGGTGGGACAGGGTGAATTCACTATCCCAACACTATGTCTAGGAGACCTATGTATAGGTCTGGGGTCCAGCAGTGATCTGGTTAATCCCAGCTTGAAAAAAGGCTGGATTAATTAACCAGGTCCCAGCTGACTCGTTAAGGGGCTTTAAGAACCAAGAGCTCCAACTTATTCCTGGTTCCTGTCCGACCTGGAGAACACATTCTGAAACGCTGGAGGGAGACAAGCCTGGATCAAGGTCTGTTACAGTGGGACACGTACCCTTGTTCTTTATGTTTTTCATGGACTTGAACCATTCTTTTGGAGAAAAGGGCAAAACCCTATTATGGGCTATTTAACGGGACTGTTCTAAGCTGGAGTTATTTTTGTTACTTTACACCTATTCTGAATGAAACTCTTTTTATGTTCCATGTTTTTGTTGCTGAATAAACACGCCTATTCAAACAACCCACATATCGCTGCGTTGTCCCTGCAACATATGGTGTTTGAAGTGGAATACCGATTAGACCCTGCATTATAGGGGCCACTCCAAAAACTCCTTTTTTTTTAATGAGTTTCTGTGCAAGCAGGCCAGGCAAAATGGACTACTACTGCAGCAGCAAGCCCAGCTCGTATCCCAGCAGCAGGCAGCGCAGGATGAAGGGCAGGCCAAGCACAATGAACTACTACTACAGTAGCAGCAAGCCCAGCTCATAACCCAGCAACAGGCAGCACAGGATGGAAGGCTGGACAAACTACTGGTTTGGTCTCCTTTGTTTGCTGGACCAGAACTTCCGAACAACAGCCTGGTTCTCCTGAGAAAAATTAGTCCGGCTGAAGACCTAAAGGCTTTCCTGGTAACCTTTGAAAGGGCTGCCCTGGGCTGGTCCGCAGATTGCTGGGCAACCGCATTGGCCCCGCTCTTCATAGGAGAAGCCCATGCCTCATATGAGGGCCTGCCTGCAGATCGGGCTATGGACTACAAGCAGGTAAAATCCGCCATCCTGGATCTGACCCTCGAAACCACCGGCAGCAGTTCCGGAACTTAAAATACACCTCTAAGGTGAGACCCCGGGTCCTATCTCAGCGCTTACTGGACTTGTGTACTCGGTGGATACAGCCCAACCAGCGTGCACCAAGGAGACGATTCTCGAACAAGTAGTTTTGGAGCCATTCCTACAGGTGAGAACCCCTACCTCATGCTCCTGGGTAAATCGCCATGCTGCCAAAACCCAAACTTTGGTTGTACAGCTCCTAGAAAACTTCCTTGGGGTCAAGTACCAGGAGAGGATCCTGGGCCTGACAGCACAGACTCTACTAGCTCCAGCTGATGCCCAAAGATGGAGGTCGGACCAGCGTGTAAACTACAACCCATTCACTTGTGACAGCTAAGTCCCACAAAGGGTGCAGTCATTACAGTAATTCAGAGATCCGGACGCCGGTCCCCGCCGAGACCCTCATCTTTTCCTGATGTCGGTTCATCACCAAAAGAGGGGAACATAACTCCTCGTGGAACATAGAATGTACAAATGCAGTCTCCAATTCTGTCGCTTCAGCCTGTCGCTGCCTGTGGTTGAACCACACAGTGCAGGTAGGGACACTTAATGGCCCATCGGATTAACACAGCAGAGGTCCCTGCATTTGAATCAGAGTCGCGCTGTGTGGATCCTACCGGGCTTCACCTGTCTGTAAGAGACGCGCACTAAGAAAGACTGAATCATTCACTCTCCCTGCGCGCCTCTAACAGGCGATTGCGGGGCTTTTATTTTATTTTATTTTAATAACATTATTGTAGCAAGAGGTTTATGGAGCTGATTTCAGGTCCTATGACCCCCTACTTCCCGAGTTACAGGCCCCGTCCGGTATGGGATGCCAGTATCCCAGCGGCCATGTTTAAATTCTCCCGCTTCACAGCCCACATGATCGGGAGATTTAAACAAAGCAGAGAGATACCAACTCTTCCCTTCTTTCCTGATATATTCCTCAGTAGACACAGGATTCAGAAATCTTGGAAGCAAAGTTGCTGTGACCAACAGGACTGGTTACAAAAATCTGGGACTATAGGTGACAATACTAATCTGTCTAAGTCACAGGTAATTACTGAGAATGGCCAGAAGGAGGGAGAGATAGAGACTGCATATTTACAGGAACTGGCTCTCTCTCTGACTTTAGCCAGAGGCAAGACCCAGACCTTGCCAGATAGTATGAGAAGGTGGTCAAAATTGATGACAAATGTATTGAATGCTCAAGGTGTAATTCATTTTGAATTGTTGAATATTCTGTATAGAGTGAACAAGCATACACAAACAGGGGAGGTCAGCAGACAAATCTTGGTCCCTAAGGTGTTTGTTAAAGCTATCTTCACCCTAGCCCATATTATGCCTTGGGGTGGTCACCTTGGTAGATACAAAACCATGGACTGTATGTCGTCCCAGTTCTATTGACCAGGGATGCATAATTATATGATGAATTTCATGGCTACACTGATGCAGGATGTCTTAAAATTACGAGAGATCAAGTCAGTTCAGACATCGGTCTACCATCGACAGACTGACAGATTGGTGGAAAGGTTTAACTGAATTCTAAAAATGATGTTAAGGAAGTTTGTTGGCTCTGAAAATGGATCTTTGGGTGAACTTCTCCCCTTTCTGCTGTTTGTAGCGCAGAAAGTTCCCCAGGCCTCCACTGGAGTGGTCCCTTTCTAAAAATAGGTGTTCGACCTTATAGGGACCATTATAGGAACTGCCTATACAGTACATGGTTGGTCATTTTGTAAGGGAGAATCTTAGATCAGCCCAACATTCAGGAGAGACAATATAACTACAATTCTCGCATGAGGGTGTTTCAACCTGGGGAACGAGTGATGTTGCTATTACCTAGTTGTAAGAGAAAAAGCCTAGCAAAATTGTAGGGCCCATTTGAAGTACTCAGCCGCACGGTTTACGAGATCTCTCAACCAGGGTCCAGGAAGGGTAAACAAATTTACCATGTAAACTTACTGAAACCTGGAAGGTGCAGAGTTCTCTGTTAATCCATCTGGTGGAAGAGGAAATGGATCTGGGTTCTCATACTCCACAGGGGAACATCTTTTGGTGACAATCAAAACCGTATGAGAAGCCAGTTAACCTCTGAACAAAAAGGGAACTTTTTAGAGGTACTTCACCAATCCAGGGATGTTTTCTCTGATTTCATGGGCAGACAAATTTAGTTTTGCATGTGATGGAGACACAACATGGGGTAAAAATACGCTCTCATCCTTACAGCTTGCCTGAAAGCTGTAAGGCTCTTGAAGAGAAGAAGGTACAAGAAATCCTAAAACTGGATATGATCGAGGAATCATGCACTGAATGGTCTAGTGACAGTCCAATAGTCATGCTCATTAAGCCAGATGGGAAGGTATGGTTTTGTGTGGACTTCCAAAAGGTAAATGTGGTATCCAGGTTTGATGCATACCCGATGTCAAGGGTGGCCGATCTGATTGAAATCCTTAGTACGGCAGAGTATATATCCACGCTTAATCTCACAAAAGGATACTGTCAAATACCTTTAGAGGAGGAGTCCAAGGGCAAAATCGTTTTCGCCACTCCGATGGGTTTATACCAATTTGTGACGATGCCATTTGGGGTGCATGGAGCCCCAGCCTTTTTCCAGAGACTTATATGGCTTATGCTGCAGCCTGCCTGGAGGACATTGTCATCTACAGCAGGGGTGCGCACACTTCTTGAGCTTCGCCCCCCTGCCCGGGAGCCCCAGCGTTCACGCCGCCCCCCTCCAATGACTCAGCGTCAAATGACGTCGCGGGTCATTGTCACGATGACACCAACTTTTATCAACACATTTATATTTCTGGGTACTTGATTGAACAGAACAAGTTGCAAAATAAATTGTGATTTATTTCCTTAATAGACAAACACACGACAACTGCAGAATACACTTAAAACAACACTCACTGGGATAAGGGAACGAAATAAATTGTCCTTGGAATGAAAGAAATTGTCCTTTGCTTGCCAGTGCAAGAAATGCAGCCTTGGTTTTAAAAGTCCTGTGGTTATGTTGTTGTTAACTCCTTCACTCCTGGACTGGTTGCTGCTGTGCTGGAACAAAGTCTTGCATCTTTACATCATGGATCAAAATTCAGGAATCACACTGGGGATACCTGGGGAGCCACAGTTATAGACTGGCCAAAGCTATCTTTAACACGTGGGAACAAAACAACCCACGAATAGCCAAGTTACCCACAGTTCATAAGACCGGTCAAAAGGGCTGTCTGGTGGGCAGGGCGCATGGGTCAGGTTGACGCCCATGCCACTTAGCATACCTGGGCTACACCCATTTCTTGGCACCACTAAGTCTGATTTTTGTCCCGGAGGGGTCACTAGCCTGACATCTGCTGTGCATCAGTATGTCAGTTTTGTATATATTATGGGTCTGCTGGGTCTTTTCATAACTGACACTCTTTTAGACAGGAAGATGCTAATCAGCTCGATCTCTTTGAGGCTCCATCATAAAAATACCGAAGCTCATTCACCCATATCACAGCTGTATGTCCACGGAATTCCTGCTTGGACTTACAAGAAATAGCTCCTGCCTAACATTTAAGACCTGGAGTTTTTACCCACTTTATTAAACAACATGTTACGTTTGTGTTATAACTGAACCACTACATGCATAAATATCATTTTTACACTGTATTTGCACCTCAAAAATCAGGTTTCTGGGTGCTTTCGTTCTAGAATTAGTATTTCTCATTGAAATGCCAGCTTCTAGACTACCATCATGTGTCGGTTAGAGGGTATGGCAAGCAATGCATCTTGTCTTTTACCCTCGCAGGCAGCGAATGGCCTGCAAATGGGGAATAAAACTGTCTGGGACAGGGCAACCACAGTAATGCATAGCAAATCAGGTATTAACCCCTTCCTCCCTGTCACAGTCATATGACGTCACGTGACCCCGCCACATCATTTGACACACGTTGCCATGGCAACTCGTGACGTCACATGACCCGTCGTCGACCCCGTTGTTGAAGACCCGGCTGGTAGCAGATAAGTGACTTACAGAGGCCACACGCGTCCACCAGAATTTAATTTAAATGCCGTGGGGAAGAGCCCGGGGCCTCTGTAATCGACACCCCTAGAAATTCACCAGCCCCTTCCTGGGAGGGTTTGTGCACCGCTGGTCTACAGTAAACACTGGCAGGTCCATTTAAACAGACTAAAAGCTGTCCTCAGGTCTCTAAGAGAAGCAGGGCTCACAGCCAACCGTAAGAAATGTGCCTTAGGTAAGACCAAAACAAAATACTTAGGTTATGCAATTGGAGGTGGAAAAGTAAGGCCACTGACCAGTAAGGTAGCTGCCCTGAAATACGTTCCAACCCTACGAACAAGATGCAGGTGCGCTCTCTATTCTGCTTTCTGTATGGGTACTTTCGGCGGTTCATCCCTAATTACTCTGAAATTACAGCACCCCTAACAGACTCACAAAAAAATGTGCCCCTACACAAGTGGTGTGGTCTAGAGCAGGGGTGCGCAAACTGGGTGGCATGTAAGTTTCATTATGTATTTTTTGTCTAAATGTTTTTATATTTTGTTTAGAGGACTTCTTGAACCAATACAAACTACATTTTGCAAACTGATCCTCGGGGCGCTTTCTGCCTTTTGTCTTTGTGTACATTTCTCAGTGCACATCCATATGTATGAAGAAGTCGCTCGAAGGCTTCGTCAGTCAGCAATGTATGTATTTGATGAACTGCGCATTTAATTAATGGTAAGACAACAGGATAATGGTAAGTGAAAAACAATGAATATATCTTCATAATTCCTGCTCCTTTATTTATTTATAAAAATGTTCACCAGTAAGTGATACATTGAGAGAGATTATACTCCTTGAGAAAGGGCTTTTAGAGCCTGAAACGCGTAGGAGGTTGTTTTTTTGTATCTTGTTTGTCTTTTTTTCGTTTTTATGTAGTTAAATAAACGTTTTTATGCGTTTCACACCTGGTGAGCTGAGGGTGCTTTATTCCTGGACGCTGCAGTGTCATACCAATCCTTATCCTTCTAGATACATTGAGAGTCACCTCTCGTTTTTAATTATGTCCTGGGCACAGTTACAGTATGATGACAATACATGGTTAAATTAAGTGAACACGGATATACATTATATTTAAAGACATTGCATGGGCAGTTACAGATAATATATGTTATGGGCATATGTAACTATTACAGACAAGATAAAAATGTGAGACAGCGGAAGCTTTGAAAGAGCTTAGTCTGATGGCGGCTTTGCGAGTCTCTGGTAGGTTGTTACAGACGTTAGGTGCACAGTAACAAAAGGAGGCGTGACCGTATTCCTAGTTTTAATTAGGCTTCATTCAAACTTGCAGCATATTTTTGTAAATATAATTTATTTTGATGCCCACAATACAAATGCTAAGAAACACTGTGGCAAATATTAGTGATGGTATGCGAGTATATGTTGCGAATAGTTTTAGGTAAGTAAATTATTTTTTAACGCCACGCACTATTTCGGTTTATTTTTTAAAAGTCTTTCTACATAGCCCCCATTGTATGCCCATGGCATATCAATATATAACTCATACTAACCATGTATACCCACTACTAACAAAAAGTGTGCAGACCATCAAACACACGGCACATGAAAATAGGTACAGTACAGTAAACTTTAGTTCCTCGCTAAGTGTGGGGTACTGGAGCTTACAAGCAGATAAACATCCCATTCTGCTGTAAAGAAGTGCTTAACTGCGGTCAATTTGCAGCAAACAAACCACCACTGGTGCTCTGCTGCCACGCATGTCGCCACCGGGACAACTCACTGGCGGGACACCTGGCCGCAGGATACCTTCGCCCCGTGTGGTAAAAAGTGCGGTCCGACTCTTGAAATGGCAATGTCCCACCACATGCGCTCCACACAAGCACTATCCAAGAAGCTCCGTGCACTTCTGCGCTTCCCATTCCGAGGTGCTCCATCCTCGCTGCGTGCGCTCCTCCATCCTTAAATGGCAATGTCCCACCACACTCGCTCCACACAAGTTCCAGCCGACAAACTCTGCGCGCTCCCCCACCACGCCCGCTCCGACAAGACATGTTTAAATTTCCCGCAGGGGGAATGATGCTAAGTGGGGCAGTGTCCCTGTCTAAGGGGCCTGTCCCTATAGCAGCCACAAGCTATGTGGGACTCGGGGCCCAGCTGGAGCCTAACAGGGGGTCTCTGGCCTACTGACACCCTGCACCTACACCCTTGCCCTCTGATGTCACAGCTCCGACTAGCGTGGTCTCCTCAGCGCACCAAATGTATCCACTAAGTTGCAGGGGGATCCGGCCGTGCGATTGCCTGCTGCAGCTCATGTGTCTAGCAGCCCCAGGGGTTGCTGGGGATTGTAGTTTCCCGGCGGAGTACTCATTGTAAAGGCCGCCTCTGTGTAACTCTCTGCAGATGCACAAGGCGTGCCAAGATGGCCGCTGCACTGGGGACCTATCTGCGCATGTGCAAACCATCTGCGCATGCGTGCACATACTAAACATGGCGACGCCCTGCTACGGGAGCCGCCACGGATCTCTGGCGACCCAGTTGCCCCTGCCTCTACCTCCCTTGCCTACGGCGGTCTAACCGCAGCCCCCCACGGCACCCGCACCACCCGCGGAGGTAAGGGGGAGAGACCAAGGGGCCAAGGAGAAGCCCAAAGGGGAGACCTGGCCACCTCTAGAAACTGGCAGATCTCTGGAGAAGAACTCTGAATTGTAAATCATGAATAAAATGGTGGTGATCTTAGAGTTTACGCCCTTGTAGAAAAATAAAGTGTTCACTCAAATGCTGTCAGGGAGAGTTAAGTGCACACCTTTATTTATACATACAAATTATAGTATAAACGTTCCAGCAAAACCGTGTATAATAACACATTACACAGCATGGCAGGAGATTGCAAAAAGCATAACTGCTAGTTACAAAAGGTAGACTTTTCCAGTTAACCCTTTAGGATAATTACCTCTTAGATAAGTGAAGCAGAGGATCATGGAGATGGTCAAGCAGTGAGACCTCCGGCTATTCGCCATGAAATCCTGAGGAACCTTCTGTACTCTACATACTATTGAAGCTATCAATATGTATCTTCACTTTTATTTCCATTTCTAAACAAAGATTGGTAGTAACTTAGTACATGAATAGAGGAATGCGCACTTGCCCAAATTCGCTACGCCTATGTTTTGCTCCAACTTTCCAAAACGTTGGGGCAAAATGAGAGACTTCAGTAGAACAACAGAGATGTAGTGCGACCTATAGAGTACCTATTGACTTAAATACCTCCCAAAACACTCTGTACAACATGTGGTGAGATACCTGGAAAATGTTACTATATTTAGCATATTCAAATTAGGTTATTTTCATCTCACCAATTCAGGCGAAAAGTTTGCACATCCTCTATACAGGAACTTTTAAGTTGCGTTAAAGTTCAAAGGAAACTGCAAACTTAAAGCTGCAATCCTAGCTCCTCCATTTTTTTTTACCTGTTGTGTTTTTTGCAGCATTGGAACCGGCACTTGCTCCAGAATTGAACCACATTATTTTCAAATCCGAAGACCTCCCGTTTCCTGAGATACTTCTAGGTGTAGTTATCATTGTTCAAGCTCCCTCCAGGTAATGCAAAATGGCCACCATGTCCCATGGGCCCACATCATCATCATTGCAACTTTTGATTGGATGGCCGTTTAGATATCCAGTAAGTATTTATGGTAACCACACTGGTAAGTATGTCCGGAACCAGGTGTCCTGCAGCCAAAAAATAACACATTTCAGCTCCAGGGGAACTTTGCTTCCAATGCGGTAAAAAAAAAATGGATACAATTTCTGCTTTAAAACAATAAAATACTTGGCTCTAAAATATTTATATCAGTCTACCCAATGTTTTCATATAGTTAAATCCCAGTACAATATTGTATTGTATTGTATGTCTTTATTTATATAGCGCCAAAAGTGTACTCAGCGCTTCACAAAGAATACAGTACAGGGAATTTTAAAAATACAATAAGTGCAGCAAAAATCTGACAATGGGAAAGGAAATCCCTGCCCCGAAGAGCTTACAATCTAAGAGGTTTGAGGGGAAACTTACAGAGACAGCAGGTGAGGGAATAAGTGCTGTAGATGGGTGTTAAATGAAAAGGTTAACACCATTTAAGGGGGAAGAGATGGCAGGGAGGCATTGGTGAGATCAGGTGTGTATATCTGGCTTCAGGCTGGGGGAGATCCCCAGCAGCAGATATAGGATCTCTGTTCTAAAACAGCAGAAGCAGAATCAGAAAGTGGGAAAAAGAACCAAAGATTTAGAAGTTTCTAAAACCCAAATACTGTATATGTATTTCTGACCAAACTCTGATTGGTTGATCAGACTTGTAAGTTACAATAAGCCTACACTATCACAATATTCTAGGTAATCAACGGTAAGTCATATATATATATATATATATATATATAATCAAAAAATAAATAGATGATACCGTTCTGTGGCTAACGAAATGCTTTTATTTGTGCGAGCTTTCGAGATACACTGATCTCTTCTTCCGGCGATGTTACAATGAATGAAGCAAGGATTACTTTAAAACAGTGTCTCTTGGAATGTTATCTGTGCTGGTCCTTCCCCCGGTGTGGATGAGATTTATGGCTGGAGGTGTCAAAGGGTAACTGAAAGCAAGTGAAGAAAGAGTGTGTATGTGTATCAGTGTGAATAAAAATGAATGGAGAGCCCACAGTATAAACAGTGCTCTACACAAGGTGTGTGTGGAGTGAGAGAGGATATAAATGGTGTGGGTGGGTGTGGAAATGTGAGAGTTTGTAGCACAACTAAAAGTGTGTGTGAGCTCGGCTAACACGGTACTGATACCTCTACATGTGTATATATATATATATATATATATATATATATATATATATATATATATATATAAAAACAAATTGGAGTAGCGCCTTAGGAAGCTTGATAAGGATAAATCAGCTGTGTAAATCAGATAGAGTTAACAAGGCTATTGACAAAAGAATCCCCAAAAGGGCGAATTTGTGATAAAAACAACTGGAATCTATAGCAAAAATAAAAAACATGAAACTTAAAAAATAAAATTAAAACCAGATGTCAGTTGAAATTCCAAAAAATGTACTTAGTCCACTGGAGTTTTGCTGCCCGTATATAAGGATCACCAAATCCCAAGGATATCTGCAGAAAACAAGAAGAAAAAACAGGCGCACTCCTAGTGTGATAAAGTATAAAACAGTATTTATGGGATTGTAAAATATAAAAAGCACACTCACAAACAGAGTAAAAATAATAGCATTTATGAGATATACTCAATCGCCTTGAAGCTGTGAAGGGAATGTATCAGCCTGTCCCGTTGGTGCCACCTCTGGTGTATCCGTTGGTTCAGCAAGGTACACTGGAGCCACCGCAGCCAGATGATGTAATAATCAGCAACACAGTCAGAGACTCCCTCCATATACACCTCCCACAGCTCTCACTGCTCACCAGCAGGCAACTGCAAAACCGGAAGTGACAGCAGTCCCAAGCAGTTTCGACGAAGTCCTTAGTGACGAAACGCGTAGGGCGTTTCCCAAAGAGGCGAGTTTGTGGCTGACATTACTGCACGAACAGAGAGAGTACCTTGGAGCTGTTGCTATTTTGCTTGGGACTGCTGTCGCTTCTGGTTTTGCTGTTGCCTGCTGGTGAGCAGCGAGAGCTGTGGGAGAAGTATCTGGAGGGAGTCTCTGACCGTGTTGCTGATTATTACATCATCTGTCTGCGGTGGCTCCAGTGCACCTTGCTGAACCAACGGATACACCAGAGGTGGCAACAACGGGACAGGCTGATACATTCCCTTCACAGCTTCAAGGAGATTGAGTATATCTCATAAATGCTATTATTTTTACTCTGTTTGTGAATGCGCTTTTTATATTTTACAATCCCATAAATACTGTTTTATACTTTATCACACTAGGAGTGCGCCTGTTTTTTCTTCTTGTTTTCTGCATATATATATATATATATATATATATAAAATCTCTGTACACACCTAAAAGTACGAATAAGTCTGAAAGTAAACAAAAGCCAGTGACATCACAAGTGTGAGGAAATTAAAATGGCAGTGGCCCGGACATATTGCAAGAAGATTTGACTGTCGGTGGACAAAGATGGAGCTCGACTAGATTCCAAGGGATATCAAGAGACCAAATATGACGACCAACCATAACATGGGGGGATCAAATTAAAACATTTGTTGGAGCAACATGGAAAAAGAGAGGCTTGTAACCGCAGTACCTGAAAGATCATTGGGAAGGCCTTCATCAAGCAGTAGATCGACAAGGATAAAGATTATGATGATAACACACAAAGTGATTGGGTTAATGTCGGAAGTGCTGCATTCTTCTAGGGTCACACAATACACAATTATATTGTTCTGAATCCCTATAGCCAGCCTTGATTACTTAACACACTATAGAAACTGAGTAGGTCCTGCTTGGTTGGGTACAGGAGGGCCCCGCTCATACGACGGGTTCCGTTCCATGACGCCACCGCATAGCGAGAATGGCAGAAAAGCGGAACCGGCGATTTTAGGTGTCTCCTACCCTTCTGCACATGCCAGACTTGCAGTCCCCCCTTCTGCACATGCGCAAACTCGTCCGTCCCCGTTCTGTGCATGAACAGGCATGGCGGCCCCCTTCTCGGTACCTCCGTATTGGCAGATCGCCGAGAAGAGGGGCCCTACTGTACTACATATGTATAATAAAATAAATACCCTTATATACTGCATATATTCATTGATAATTTACAGCATATATCTACTGTTAACAAAGAAACTATTTTTAGAGAGGACCTAAAACTTAAATATCAAGTCAATCACGTGCTTTTCCCGATGCTTTGTTGACACAGTCAAAACACCACGAAGGATAAGGCGTCTACATTTTACTGAATAAAAGAGATGACAGGTCATTTCTGTGAACAAAAATACATAGGCTACAAAAAAGCATAAATCACTCAGGTATACCTCTTTAAACATGTCACTGCCATTGCTTCGTTTGGAGCTGCACCTTTAAATGGGAAGTAACCACATGACCAATAGTTTATGTAGAGATGTTGAAATGTACTGCACTAATGATTTCAGGGAGTGATTTACAACCTCAACAACCCACCCTGCCTGCATCTCAGGAAGGTTATGGGCACTCCCTATACTGATGCACCCAGGCAGGAGATAGTTTGGGACGCTGATTCATTCTGCCTGTCCTGGGAGCTTCTTACACACCCACTAGACTAATCGCATTGACGCCCTTGTGAGCTTTGCCTTCAGGCAGTAATTTCCTGCCTATGTTTTCTTCTGTAGTAAAGATGCCTTGTAGGTGTCAGTCAAATCCCAGTTTGCAGTCACAGAAACCTGAAAGCTTCATTCTTAATGCTATTGAATTGTACCACAATAAAGCACTCTAAGTCACAGGGGTGCGCAAACTGGGGGGCGTGGGATTTTTCGGGGGGGAGGGGGCGCAGGCGGTTGCAGAGGCCCCGCGCTTTTCCCCGAGGCATTTTAATTAAATACCGGGGGACCGCGCGAGGCCTCTGAAACCTCAAGTTACCGGTATTCGGCTTCTGGTCTCGTCGCCATGACAACGCGGCGTTATGTGATGTGTCATCATGGCAACGCGTGTCAAACGACGTTGCGGGGTCATGGCAACGACACATCACGTGACCCACGAGGGGAGAGGCAGAAGCGCAGGTACCGGGACAATGGGGGGGAAGGCGCAGCAACAAAAATTAGCACACGCCAGCTCTAAGACATGGGTGGTCTGTCTTTCATCATACCTGCCAACTAATTACAGTTCAATGATGTGATAATGATTTTCAGATCCTACTTTAATAACATCAAAGCTCCTCACAGACAAGTAAATAGACTTTAAAAAAACAAAACCCCCCAATTTTAGACAAATTTGTCCCTTATTCAAAAGCAAATGGAGGGCACAAAGAAATGTGCACCGCCAAAGAATTCACTTTGTTGCACATCACCTTTATAAAACATATAAATGCACATCTCCTTGCGCCCTCCATCTGCTTTTCATATTAACTTATAATTCACAGTTTTGCACCCACCACCTAACACTATGCTTATCAATTCATTACCCAAGGGCATTAAGTGCAGTGATTTAGTTGATCATCCCAACTCCTCCCCCTTCTTTTGTCCCTCATTAATGTAAAAAAATTGGAAAAGGAAAAAATAGGTAGTATGATACCTTTCATTGGACCAGCAATGGTTAGATGCAGAAGTTGGTGCACAAGCTTATGAACTTCACCTACCTAAAGAAGAACCCTGTGAGGTTCGAAAGCTTGTACACTGTTATTAACATTTGTTGGTCCAGTAAAAGGTATCATACTACCTACTTTTTCCATTTTTTACACACATAATGAAATAGTAATAATAGTTATAGCACTGGAAAAGAGCTCCCCAAAACCTGTTTTAAAGCATATATCACTCTCATGGGGCAATTTATCGAAGTCTCCCATCTTGCATTCGGGAGACTTTGATAAATTACCCACTAAGGCATCTATGTATCAACACAGTACTGTACCATTTATCATTAATCACTTGTACCCCCCCCTGAGGGATTACTATGACCTTAATGGGTTACAATAATAAGTCCATTTATTTAGTTTTTTTCATTGTTTCACTGTGCAAATCAGTGTAATTTACAAATACACAATACAGTACATACATACATACATACGCTACTCTCCCCAAACAAAACACACGACCCCCCCAAATACACACACACTACCCCCCAAATACACACATAATATATAGTGTTCATATGTGTGTATATATACTGTATATATATATACTTTAATAAGCCCATATTCATTATTTAACTGTAACTTCAATTTATTTTGGTACACAGCCTAAATAACAAAACTTGTATCAGTGTCCAATTATTTCCGGATCTAACTGTGTATATATATATATACACAGTTAGATCCGGAAATAATTGGACACTGATACAAGTTTTGTTATTTAGGCTGTGTACCAAAATAAATTGAAGTTACAGTTAAATAATGAATATGGGCTTATTAAAGTGCAGTCTATCAGCTTTAATTTGAGGGTATTCACATCCAAATTGGAGGAAGGGTTTAGGAATTACATCTCTTTAATATGTAGCCCCCTCTTTTTCAAGGGACCAAAAGTAATTGGACAATTGACTCTAAAGCTGTTTCATGGACAGGTGTGGGCTATTCCTTCGTTATTTCATCATCAATTAAGCAGGTAAAAGGTCTGGAGTTGATTCCAGGTGTGGCATTCACATTTGTAAGCTGTTGCTGTGAACCAACAACATGCGCTCAAAGGAGCTCTCAATGCAAGTGAAACAGGGCATCCTTAGGCTGCAAAAACAAGAAAATCCATCAGAGAGATAGCAGGAACATTAGGAGTGGCCAAGTCAACAGTCTGGTACATTCTGAGAAAAAAAGAATGCACTGGTGAGCTCTGCAACACAAAAAGGCCTGGATGTCCACGGAAGACAACAGTGGTGCATGATCGTAGGATCCTTTCCATGGTAAAGAAAAACCCCTTCACGACATCCAGCCAAGTGAAAAACACTCTCCAAGAGGTAGGCATATCATTATCCAAGTCTACCATAAAGAGAAGACTTCACGAGAGCAAATACAGAGGGTTCACCACAAGGTGCAAACCATTCATAAGCCTCAAGAATAGAAAGGCCAGATTAGAAGACCCGCCACAAGCCGGGACACCCGAACGGAATAGATCTGACAAAGCTGGCAAGCCCCCTGATGGAAAGAAACCAGAGACTGACAAAAAGAGAAAAGCCTACTTGAACTGCAGGGGACCGCTCTAGCACGTGGAAGGTGTTTGCTGAAAGAAAAGGATCCCAGGGAACCAGCCTGTCTATTCAAGGACACAGTGGTCCCTTGAATCCTGCCAGAGAGTGCCTCCCCCATGGACACCAACCCAGACCCGGAGTGAGGGAAAGAGCCCCTGATAACAGGTACCTCTTTGGACTTTGAGTCAAAGGCTGGTAAGAGGCCTAGCCTTCGAGATACTCAGATAGGGACTGGGAGAGTGAGTTATCCCTTATAAAGGGATAGGTTGTTTGTTTATATGTATGCTGCCTTAGGCCACGGGCATGGTGCCGTGGGCCGCGCTGAACCGTGCTCTTGCTCAGCCTCGTCTGCTCAAGCTGGTGCTTTTTGGCGTCCTGGCAGGCGTGGCGGGAGGCAGGGCTAGTCTCTCGTTCCCATTGGCTGTTTTTGCGGTCACGTGTCCGGCCCTCCGCTCCGGTAAGCGTGAAAACTTAATTTAATATGTCGGCTGCAATTCAGCACGCCTCCGCATGCGCACGCACGAGCCTGCTAAAGCCACACACATACAAGATGCAGGAGGTAAGTGTGCTGGCTCAGCGTGGCTCAGCACGGTATTTTTTACTATGCCCGCGGCCTTAAAGCTGTATTGTTTGAAGATATGGACTAAATAAAAGCCAAAGTTTTTTTTCCCTGGATATACCTCTGCACTCATCTCCTACAGTCCCCATATACCATCTGTCACAAACAGCACACAAGTGAGCACGTGACTTAGATATGCAACCAGGGTTAATACACAAAGAGACTCTAGCCAACCCACCTTTCTCCTACGCATGGTTCCGTCAATAAGTTAATATTAACCCCTTACTCCATTACAATCATATCTATACACTGCCACCACCTGACAAATTATGCAAAATATGTAATTTATATATATATATTTACCAGGGTCTCAGGTCCCTGTTTATTATAGAAAAAAAACTATGCACTTAACACACACACAAATCAGTTGTAGCCGAAAATGTAACTACTCTCTCCAGAGCATGAAACAGTTCATTCAGAGCCTCAAAGCATTACTTATCAAAGAATTGTTTTACATATATATATATATATATATTGTATTGTATTGTATGTCTTTATTTATATAGCGCCATTAATGTACATAGCGCTTCACAGTAGTAATACACGTGGTAATCAAATAAATAACAGATAATATAAATAACAGATCATGGGAATAAGTGCTTTAGACATAAAAGTAACATTAAGGAAGAGGAGTCCCTGCCCCGAGGAGCTTACAGTCTAATTGGTAGGTATGGAGAATGTACAGAGACAGTAGGAGGGAGTTCTGGTAAGTGCGTCTGCAGGGGGCCAAGCTTTATGTATCATGTGTTCAGAATATCCACAGTGCTATTCATATGCTTCTTTAAGCAAGTGTGTCTTAAGTTGGGTCTTAAAGGTGGATAGAGAGGGTGCTAGTCGGGTACTGAGGGGAAGGGCATTCCAGAGGTGTGGGGCAGTCAGTGAAAAAGGTTTAAGGCGGGAGAGGGCTTTAGATACAAAGGCGGTAGAAAGAAGACATCCTTGAGAAGAACGCAAGAGTCTGGATGGTGCATAACGAGAAATTAGGGCTGAGATGTAAGGAGGGGCAGAAGAGTGTAAAGCTTTAAAAGTGAGGAGAAGAATGGAGTGTGATATGCGGGATTTGATCGGAAGCCAGGAGAGGGATTTCATGAGGGGAGATGCTGAGACAGATCTAGGAAAGAGTAAAGTAATTCTGGCAGCAGCGTTTAGGATAGATTGTAGGGGAGACAGGTGAGAGGCAGGAAGGCCGGACAGCAGGAGGTTACAGTAATCAAGACGGGAGAGAATGAGGGCCCGAGTCAGAGTTTTAGCAGTCGAGCAACAGAGGAAAGGGCGTATCTTTGTTATATTGCGGACGAAAAAGCGACATGGTTTAGAAATTTTTTGAATGTGAGAGAGGAGTCGAGTGTGACCCCTAGGCAGCGTGCTTGGGCTACTGGGTGAATGATCGTAGTTCCAACAGTAATGTGGAAGGAGGTAGTAGGGCCAGGTTTGGGAGGAAGTATGAGGAGCTCTGTTTTAGCCATGTTGAGTTTAAGGCGGCGGAGGGCCATCCAGGATGATATAGCAGAGAGACATTCAGAAACTTTATATATATATAAATACAGTGCTTAGATTACAGAAAAAAGATTACAAGAACATACAGTTACAATAAATGCAGAACAGTTTCTAAAAATAACAGTATAAGACATTAAACAGAAATCCCAATACAGTACGTTACCGTATGTCGTAGATTTATACCCCCAGAGGTCACTCCCGATCGGGTGCGCGGCGGCCATTTTTTTAAAATTAACGCGACATCCGCGGACCGCGCTATAACGGGGTTGAGCTGTATTTGATCCCAAAAACACCTCTGTTGAAATCTGATTTCATAACCACAGGGCAAACCCTATATATCATTCTTCTCCCATTGAAAACCACATAAACCCACACCTGCCGTAAATCAGCTGCTAGGTTGAGAACAGAGAGAAAAAACTCCTAAAAAAGACATTTAAGTTCTTGTCTCAGTATATAAACCCACTCATAACTTTATTTCTTTAATATGTAGACACATGTGAGTCATATCAATAGATTCAGGTGATTTTGACTTTCTTGCTCCTAAATTTGAGTGACAAATGGATATCTGTCCATGGCACCTCTTACCTACGTAGTGTGCGGTCTTATTGTGTGCATCTCCTTGCAACGATTACAGATATCTGGACATTATACTTTTAAGATAGGTTATCACCGGATATCCTCAGTTTGAATAACTTCATTCTTTTATGGAATACTTTCATAGCCACGCCCCCTGAACCTTGCAGAACACTCCAGAGAATTCTTTTGAAAGTAAGCAGTGTCCTGTTTACTTGGATTTCAGAGGAGCCATAAATTGATCCCTACTCTGGCAAAATAGATGCCCTTATCTCCAGATTCTATCAGACCTAAAACTAGGCCTGGCCAAGGGTTTAACAAGCCATAAAACATTTCTTTGTATTTTTAACACAATCGATAACCAAATTATTCCCCGAAGCCCCAGATTGCTTAAAAGACATAATATCTCATGATATTATTATGACACCAATATTTTTCACCTAATAGCAAAATGGTACCAGATGGTAGGCGGAAACAACTATGGTCAGACTCTGACCATTCATCCACAGTGTCTAAAAGCCTACCAAAGAGTGGAGCAGACAGCTGGGACTCTGAAAAAGGAAACTATAAGGGAAGTCAGATGGATGAGACTAGTCCCGTGAGGATACCCACCAAATAGTACACAAAAAATAAATGGGAAGGTGACCCTCCTATGAGAAATAGAAGGCTCCACAGTTATGTTATAGTCCCCCTCATGGAGGGTACCCAGGAGGACTATTGGTGAAGAGTGAGGTACTGGCAGTACCCATGAAAAACATAGAAAGGGCTACGATTGAAGTAAGGAACGAAACCACCCATGACGTGCTGGTAAGGAGAAGCACCATGGTGGCCCATCTGTACAGTGCTGAAATAGTGGGTCAAGCCTGGCAGAAGAGAACTGGCTGGGGTAAATTGACCCCCAATATATTGGACTTTGAAGACTGTACTGCCCCATAACATTGGAAGAGGTAGCAAAGGGACAAGATGACTCTACGGCATGAATTGTTCTTGACCAATGAATGCGACATGGGACATGCACAGGGAGTAGAGCACCAAGGATGCCTCCATGATACTCGCCCTTTTAGAGAATGGTCACAGAGATTAGCCATGAGACAACAATTGCAGGAATTGATGGGGGCAGGTATAATATCGGAGTCCAAAAGCCTACAGTATATGCTTTTCCGATAGTGGTGGCATGGAAGAAAAGTGGAGTTGTAAGGATGTGTATCAACTACCGCACCCTGAACAAAGGGACTACTCCTGACCAATATACTATGCCACGCATAGAGGACGCAGTGGACCGGCTCACGGAAAGCAAGTGGTTCTCGGTTCTTTATCTATGCAGCGGGTATTATCAGATCCCCATGTTTGAGCAGAACAAGGAGAAGATGGCCTTCATATGCCCTCTGGGGTTTTTAGCAATGTGAATGTATGCCCCAAGGAGTATCAAGAGCCCCAGCCACATTCCAAAGATTGATGTAGCGAGTAGTGGGAGAAATGAACTTACTCAAGGCATTAATATACCTAGATGATCTCATAGTTTTTGGAAGAACATTGGAAGAGCACGAGACTCGCCTAATGAAAGCACTGGACCGAACCCCAGGCGAAACGTGGTAGAGATCTAGTGAACTGCGCCAACACTGTGGTTGATACATGTCCCTCACTGTAATTTCCAATGCGCATATTCCATGTGCATCATGTGAGTGCCCATTTTATTCTATTTTATTGTTTATAAATTTATACCAGACGATTTGCACTATTGGTTGTCCCTTTGTATTCCCTTGAGGACCATCTGACCCATACACTCCAACATCCAATACCACACGGGGGACTTACCTCTCCAGTCCCACATGAACGTCAAGATCCTCTGAGAGAGTTCGTGTCTCTGAAATACCTGGATATATTTGGGAAATGTAGACCCTCCTTCCACTACTATATATTACCTTCTCCATCTGAACGTATTACACCATTTTTGCTATTTCTTTTTTTGATCAGATGAGGGCAACTTTACAAATCAGCTTGTCAGTCAGCCAATTAGGTTTAGCCTAGGTTTACAAACCAGCCAATGAGGTTGAACTCTGGATTATAACTTAACTGGTGTGGATAGGCTCTCTGCACTTTTAATGTTAGACAATACTGCTTTTCTACTTAGAGCTGTGCATGGTACACATTGATAGTTTCTTGCCCAAACTCTTCAACAGGAATATCCCACTTTAGGCTAAGGCCCCGCTCCCTCAGTCAGCGCGCCCGTACTGCAGACAGGCGGCGCGCTGACAGGCACAGACCGCGATATGCGGTCTGTAGGGAGCGGGAGGGGGCGGGAGTGGGAGGGCGGGGCGTGGTTTGAGCGGAGGGACCTGCTACTCCCCCCCCTCCCTCCAAGGGCTCGGTCTCCCGGGCTGCAGGAGGGAGCTGCTGTAAGGTAAGACACACACACACACACACACCCTACCCTGTGTAGGAAGCTGTGTGACAGCTCCCGCTCCCGCCCCCGATAGGCTCATCAGCGCACCACGTGATGCGTCACCGCTCGGGATCACAATTCTCCTGCATCCCCTGGCGGCTGACGCGTCACAGTGCATAGTGAGCCATGCATCGAGGGGGGACTGGGACCGGCTCAGAAGGATTCCCCCGCTGGTGAGGAACGCTCACGCGGCCACCCGCGCCGCCGGGTGCAGCGGGTCCCAGCCTTTAGAGGCCAGTGCCTTACAACGAGGCTGTATTTCCTCAAACATTAAGGCATTCTCACATTACCACTTTAACCCTAACAAGTTACTGGCCTCAACTTTTGACTATTTCCCACTGAAAGCATTATAATGATATCATATAATATTTAAGGGAACAATATTATATAGTAACCCCACCCCCTTCCATTTGAAAGGAATCCATAAGACAAAAACAAATCCCTAATGCTCCCTAATACATGAGAACAATCTGTTAATAGGTCACCTCGGCCCTGAAGTTACGATGCGTATGGGAGGTAACTAATAAAATAGCACCCCTTTATAAGAACAGCCTTCTACAGGCCATACATGTGGAAGAAGTTCCTTTCATGAGAATACCCCCTGATAAGAACATCATTTAGAGGTCCAGCATCCTCCTTCGCATGAAAGGAATCCCTGCTGAATGTACATTCTCCTTAAAAGAACATTTTGTGAAATCCCTTCTTGGATACGGTCCATAAATAAAATTCCTTTTAAACGACCATTTATTTGTACCATCTCATTACAACATCTTTACGGAGCTTGTTATTCCCATTATAAAAACATGTTGCCCCTGGGCCCCTGTGTGAAAGTTCATGAAAACAACACACTTTCTTAGAAAAAAAAATCCCCTGTGTTAATATGTGCCCTATCTTGTCTTCTGAAAGATCAATCAATGTAATTGTTTTATGGACTGAATCCCCAGAATCTAGCCCCTGCGTTCAATAACACACTATTGCAGTCCAATCACCATTTATAAGAGGCTAGGATACAACAATACTGGTTTTAGTCTCCTTCTCAATTATTAAAGGTGTGGTTCCACCTGCTCGTTTTCTTTCAGATAGGTGGGAAGCAGGGTTTTTTTGGAGATGTTCGGAACAGCATTAATGTCTGATCCGGGGACCCACTGCTTCCTGAGATACTTACTTCCAAAAGGTGCCCCCGGTACAACCCATGCTGGGAAAACAAAGTGGAGGTTTAAGTCTCCCGTGTCACACAGGCCAACAAAAACACGCAATGTGATCCATGTCATGAGTGCCGCAGGAGATTTAAGAACCAAGAAGAAACCAGGGGGTCCCCAGAGCTAAAATTAACGCGGTGCCGTTAACCATTAACAAAAAATTGCGACCCTTGGATAGAATGCGGCTTTCAATATTTGCTCATTTCCATCCTCCTGCATCGTTATCTTTTGATGTTCTCCTCATTTTTATTATACTGCTATCTAAAGGAGACAGGTACAGCTATCTTTCATTGATCTCCACTCTGTGGCATACACAATCAAATCAAATAAGCTTTATTGGCATGACGAAAGAACATTTCAGTATTGCCAAAATTCTGCTCTCCTCTAATTGTGGAATTCACAGTTATCTCTTGTGCTGTGGCATGTATCTGTCATGAGCTATCTGTTATGTTTTTGTTATTTACATTTAACTGTGATATGCACCAATTACATATCAGTAAAAACCACCCATCACTGCCAAGGTATATCAGCAATGTAGTGTAATTCCTATCAGCAGTGAAGATGTTAACTGAGATACAAATACATGGCTCCCTTATCTGGATCCCTCTATCTCCCCTCCCCCATATATAATCCTGTTTTTTTTTTTCTGTGTGTCAGCCTCAAAAGCAGCCAACTACTCAGTTTAAAAAAAAAAAAAAAACTTTTTGGGGGTTGTGCAACATGCTTTTTTTATTAATTCGATTTTAAATCTACCTTTCTTTTCTTTATCAGGTTGTAGTGGGTAGAATTCTACTTTCTCTGACCACTGTTTTCTCTCATAGAAAGAATAAAGCTACAGCTTGGGCAAAGAAAATAGGGGAGTGATGTACAGTATGTACAGTATACACTTAGACAAAGTGCGACTAGAAGTTTGTTTTGTAAGAAAGTGTTTCCTCCATGTGATACAACTTGTTAGCCAGAGACGGTTATACAGCACTTCGGACTTGGCAGATTCTCTGGCACATATACAAGATAAAAAAGTAACACCACAAAACAAAGAATAGAGCCTATAATGAGAACTCTTTACCTCCCATATAAAAACAATGATGCATAGAGATGCAGAATTTGACACATCTCATTATAATCCGTGTCACATAACTTCTCCCTAACTCCTCCCCCACTCCACCAAATAATCAGCGTGAAAAAAATAGAGATTTTGTTCATATATATTTATTAATTTATTGATCCACTAAAACTGCATTCTTTCTCTCTGCCACTATCTGACCCCCTCTCTGTTTCTTTCGTCTCTCTATTTGCTCCTTTTTCTTTGCTATTTTCTGTATCTTTCAGTGTATATCTCCCTTGGGTAACTTAGAGCCCCTCCTTTAGGTCCTATGGGCCCCCCAGGTTGGGAAACACTGGCCTAAAAAAAGAGCCATGGGGTGGTGGCGCTGATGTGAGAGTGCCCTACTAAATATCTAGTTTGTGTACCCTGAGACAGCTCATATGATGAGCAATTAATATTGACTATTTGTACTGGGAGACAAAATATTAATCGCAAGCTCTACAGAGTTAGAATATATACAGTCTAAACTGTACGGAGCTGCATGTGCTATCATACATATGTAACGAATTACCAGCTGCTGATAAACATACTCCAGACAGCCCATTGACCTTGATATCAATAATACTTGTGAGCCTTATAATAACAATACTGCACTAACCAAACCTCTCAAATCAAAAAAGGCGCGACTATAATGAATGAATCTGTATTTATTTCTATAATGCAAGCTCAAGGTGTTTTTCACTGTCAGTAATACAGTAGAAAGTATTAAGGAGGAGATTCACCAAGCGCTGATGTGGGGTGTCGCACCCCGATTCATGTAAATGTTAGTTAACACCTGATGGGGGTACGATAACAGGCATTGGCGATTTTTGTGTCTTGGCATATGTGGCCAAACCACCACGAAGAGCTTACACTTTAATTTGCCCAATATTCACTTTTTGCCTCCTACTTTATAGGCCAGCACCATAAACGCAAAGATTCTCCATGCATGAAATTTTGAAACACACTTCACAAGGAGGGTAATGGGGATAAACATAGGACTTACCCATTGGTGGCTTGGACGTCCAAAGGATCCTAGGATGTCTGCCATAGCACCAAGCATCTGGTCTGTACGTCCTGTGTGTCGCTGAGGAGCCTTCATGTCGTACGGTACCTCAAACTCCTCCAGGAATCTTTTAACTGATTCGAAGTCCAGAGCCCAATTTTCAGCTGGATGCTGCACCCATTGAAACTGCAGCAGGCAGGGTGTTAGAACTGAGAGTTTAAGAGAGTCTCTTCTTTAACAGTGCGTGTGTGTGTGTGTTGTGGCAGAGGAGACCAAATTGCTGTGGGGCAGGGAGAGGTTCAGAGCAAGGCAAGCTAAACAGTGATAAATTTTCAGCAGCAGCAACAACTAGAAAGCTAGTCCCTTTCATCAACTCCCCTCTACAAGCCTCATTGGCCTCATTGCTCTGTAGTGGAAAGGAGCCATATGTTTGGTGTAAGTTACTGTAACTTCCCATGCAACAGCTGGGACTTAAAGCAGAATCCTTTGGTGCTTTGCTTAACTCTTTTAGTGCCAAAGGTGCTTGCTGCAGCGAGTTGAATTTTTTCCCCTCTGACGGTGATTACTTTACATCAGTGCCCACCCTCTTAATAACTAGCAGTGAAACTCACATATATTGTTCTCCAAAGTCTGCTTTATTTATTTACTTATGTATAAAAATGTTTTACTAGGAGGTAATACATTGAGAGTTAACTCTCGTTTTCACGTTTGTCCTGGGCACAGAGTTATAAAAACACATGGTTACAATCACTTACAATCGCTTTAATCACTTAGACTGTAAGCACTTCGGGCTGAGACTTTTATGTCAAAAGCCCTTATTCCCATCACGTCCAGGGTTGCCACCTCTCTGGGTTTGACCCGTAGACCCTGGGTTTCGGGCACTTACCTCCAGGCTATGGGTTGCCGTCGTCAATCTCCGGGTGGTGGCGGAGTCTCCGGCATAATCCATTATTCTCCTGTAATTTCCCCCCTCCAAATGCAATGAGCATGGCTGCGCGGCGGGAAATGACACCGCTTTGCCATGGTAACCTGACGCCACGCGACGTCATGACGCTACACCTTAAAACACAATAATAATAAAAAAAAAAGATTTTGAAAGCGAAAGTCATTGAAATGAACATTACCATCTGTATCTGTTTGCGCTCGTCTGTCCTTTCTTGTATGTTACTCTGTTGGTGCTTTACAAATAAACGATAATAATAATAACATGCAATATTCATTGACTGGTTAGTATTAAGCAAACTTGATGTAAACTTTGGGATCAAGGCAAACTTTTTTGCAGAACTGACAAGGGTGAAGCTCGCAGAGTTTGCTGAGGCATGCAAACAGCTTGCACATTTGTATTCCACGCTCCCTGCCTCTTGTACTGCAAGCTTCTTGGAGCAGGACTTTCCTTACCTACTGTACCAGTGTGTGTTAATATGGTAAATTGTATGCATCGTTTTATTTAGATAGCGCCAACCATGTACGCAGCACTTTCCAACATTACAATCGGAGGTAAATAATATACATTACAAACAATGGGAATAAGTGCAACAGGTAAATGACAACGTAAGGCTGAAGGAGATCCTGCCCCAAAGAGCTTACAGTCTAAGGGCCTCATTCTAGTCGCTTCGATGACTTTGCTGCTATCTAGAACGATGTGGCATGTTCCCGCCGAACGGTTTGTCATTTGTGTTATCACGGTATTCAGAAAGAATCTGAAACCCTCTCAAACCGTGAGGCAGGGAAATGCCAAAACCGTTCGATTTGGCCAACTCATCGAGCCTTTCTGAATAGCTACCCAGCAAAATGTTGCGATAACCAACTCATCAAGGATTTTGAGCAGTTATCAAAGCTACCAGAATAGGCCCCTAAGTGTTCTGCTGGGAGGCTTACAGACACAGTAGGAGTAGAAGTGCATTGTTATAAGTGCAGACAGAGGAGGTCAAGCGCATCTGGAGTTTGTAGTAGAGACATTGGAAATGTATTGAGCTGCTTCTTATAATAGATGAAGATTCAGCTGGGTTTTGAATGGGGAAAGTGAAGGTGCTTGATGCATATCAAGTGGACGAGCTTTCCATAGGTAGGGAGAGATTCGTGAGAGAGGTTTAAGACGGGAGGGGGCTGTAGAGGTAAAAGGTGCAAAGGTGAGACAACTTGAGGTTGAGCGTAAGAGACAAATAGGGGTGTAATGAGAAATCAGAGTTGAGATACATAGAGGTGCAGAGCAGTGTAGAGCCTTTAAAATAATGGAGAATGTTGTAGTTTATACGGAAATGAATAGGAAGCCAACTATTTTTTGTTATTGTCTTCACATCCCATTGTATTGCAATATGGGATATGTTGGAGCTTTCTAAATACAATAATAAATAATATAAACTAGTGATCCATAGAATGACTTTCTATATTGCTAGGTAATGGAAATAATGCAGAATCTACCAACATAATATAAAGTGATACATATTTTATACGACAGTTAAGAACTGGAGCAGCTGACCAGTTTGAGGCGATTCACTAACGTCTCTCAGCTGGAAAACCAATGTGCAGAAAACCACCATATTAATCAAAGAACAGGAATTTAATTACATGTCATCTAAGCTTTTCCTTTGGTAAATCTGGTGTCATTCTTTTGCACTGGTTTGGTCCCAGTTGGGAAGCCAAGAAATGTTAATAGATACACCAATATAATTTAGTACTTCAAGCACAAAATAAAAGGAAAAATAAAGGGACCTATGTACTAATCGTCACAAACGTGTTTTTGGCACAAAATTAGCGCATGTCGAAGAAAATGTTCATTGCATTTGTGTGCGCTGATGCACTAAGTTTAAACCTCTCCATCTGCGCCAGCTGCATCAAAATATACTTCCGTGTGCCACAAAATCAATTAAAAGTGCATTCAACTTGGAGTAAACCCTAAAACAACTCTTAATAGCGTTAGTGCACAATGAAGTTGCTATGTATCAACCCAAAATGTATTTGATGCAGCACTAATGTTTCAATATAATCAAATGTATTATTTTCACACTATGGCCATTATAAATAATATTACACATATTATTGATATTCAACACGAGGGATACATCCAAAATAATTTCAAACAACAAATTAAGGGCATCATTCAGAGAAGGTTCATAAAAAAAATCACCGGACCATTTAAATCACCCTTTTATGAGCGTTGCTATCACGGTATTCAGAAAGCCTTCATTACCTGTCATAGCAAAATTCACAAAACGGGCGATTAGCCGGTGATCTGATAAACGACCCTCCTACCCGGCGAGTTGTATCTGCTGCAGAGAGAGCTGCTCTGAGAGAGCCGTCTCTCCCTGTGCAAATATCGCCCGAAATGTATGTGTATAAATTTCTATTTTGTTAATAGTTTAGATGTGCCGGGGGTCTCCTGAGCTGAACCGCATTGGTTTCAGCCTCAGGGACCCCCTACTTCCCGAGATACATTTTATTCCCATGGTCACGTGACGCGGACATTTAAATGCATAGGAGATACTGGCCTCCCATAACGGGGCCTGTATCTCAGGAAGTAGGGGGTCCGTGTGGCTATCCGCTATGGTAATGAAGTTTACTGTAAATGCATTTTTATTGCACAGGATTCATGCCAGGGGTTTCTGGTGCTAATATTAATGGATATCAGCTCCAGAGATTCCCGGCATCAATCCTATGCAGGAAAAATACATTTTTTTTCTCAGTCCCATCTCGCCGCTTCTCTGCAGGTTTCCAACACCTTTAAGCCAACTTTTTCTGGCGTGAGAATTTTGTGATAAAATCACCATTCTAGAGCGGTGATAGGCGTTCATAGCCAAATCACTGATACTAGAATTGCACGAGTTTATGAACATGCCGAAAAGTGGTGATAAGTGGCTTATCACCGCTGCCTCAGGGATTTTTTTTATGACCAATTTTTTTTGAGCAATTCAGTCTTTTATCACCCACTTATTACTGCTTACTGAATAGCAGTAGGCATTTTGGGTGATAAGTGCTTGATAAGTGGCTTATGAACGCTTTCTGAATGAGTCCCTAAGTGTCATATGTATGAAGGTTTTGTATTACTTTTTTGCATTAACATTTGAATGCACAAAATACTTTTGTAGCCCTGGTAAGATTTATGGGCTATATTTCTATCCTCCTCCTGTGCAGTAATCCCTGTTAAGGGCAGGTTTGCCAGGAGTAATCATGGGTTTCCCCCACCTCAAGCACTGGCCCTGCAATGGTGAAGGTAGGTCACCTGACCCTGTGTCCAATCAAGAGACACAGGGGCGGTGCCTGCTGAAACCATAAAGAGCAGTGCACTTCCTATTTAGAGTGGTCTATTCTAGTCTAGTAAGTGTGTGTTATTAGGGTGACGGAGAAGGTTAGAGCCTGATGAGTAGGGCTGATAGATAGGTGGACCAAGTACCTCTCATCCTGCTTAGGGGGTGACGGAAGAGCTAGCCCCACTCTGGGTGCCCCTGAGGCCCAGAGTGGAGGCAGGGACATCCTAAGGGAGTACAGCTGGCTGCTGGTTCCTATGTGATACCTGTCTGTATGCTGTGGATAAAGAGACAAATAAAGAGTAGCTGCTAATAGAAAGAGACTTGTGTGGAGACTGGAATCTCTCATCCTTGGGAGGAGATTCTGTGGTAGGGATTCCACCCCGTATCCCTGGGGCTTACTACAGATGGAGGCTCTGCACCATTAGAAGGAGAACGAAGGCAACCACCCCAGAAACCTGTCCTGTTGTCCCCCATGTCATCGCGGGAGACTCAGGCCCTCCTGTTGCCAGCAGGTACGCACCACATTCAGACACGTAGCCAGACCAAGAAACACCCTAGGGTACCCGATATGAGATTGGGTGGGGGTACATGGGCTACACTTTCAAATAACATTTGAGTACATAGGATCCAAAGTAACTTATGTGAATATTTTGGCATTTCACGTTTCAATAAATGAGTACTTCAATATTAGATTATACCTTTATTTGGATTAACACTAGATATTAGAAGACAAGCTTTCAAGAGTTCTCCTCTCTCCCTCAGGTATGTAAGGCTTTGGTCCCGCTGCGTCCGGCGGCGCACGCGGCCGCGTGCACGTTCCTCACCAGCAGGGGTATCCTTTCCTAGCCGGTCCCAGTCCCCCCTCGCTGCACGGCTCACAACGTGCTGTGACGCGTCAGCCGCCAGGGGATGCAAGAAAATTGTGATCCCGAGCGGTGACGCGTCACGTGGTGCGCTGATGAGCCTATCAGCGGCAGGGGCGGGAGCGGGAGCTGTCAGACAGATTCCTCCACAAGGTAGGGGGTGGTGTGTGTGTGTGTGTATCAGCGTGTGTGTGTGTATCAGCGTGTGTGAGGAGGGCATTTGTGGGGGAAGGGGGAGGGAGCGGGAGCTGCTTACCTTCCAGCAGCCCGCAGCAGCTCCCTCCTGCAGCCCGGGAGACCGAGGAGGGAGGGGGGGGAGTAGCGGGTCCCTCCGCTCAAACCACGCCCCCCCTCCCACTCCCGCCCCCCTCCCGGCTCCCTACAGACCGCATATCGCGGTCTGTGCCTGTCAGCGCGCCGCCTGTCTGCAGTGCGGGCGCGCTGACTGAGGGAGCGGGGTCTTAGCCTAATACGGATTTACAGAGATTCCATGAGTTTAGCACAGATGTAAAATACAAGATAACAATCTATGGCAGATGAGGTAGATAAGGAATATCTGTCTTAGATTGTTATCTTGGATCTACATCTGTGTTAAACCAATGGAATCTCTGTAAATCAGTATTACTGACCTGAGGAAGAGAGAGAACGCTTGAAAGCTCGTCTGATAATATCTATTGTTAGTGCAAATAATAAAGGTATCACTTAATACTGAAGAACTCATTTACTCTGCACTTTCGCAACTGGACTAACATGGCTATTTCTATTTAATTCTGGTTTCAATAGAAAAACAAACATCAAGGGCAGGACACAGCAGGGTGAACCCAGCGTTGTTAAAGCAGTATGGGCAGGTGTGGGATTGCTGAGGCACTTGTTAAAGCTGCAGTTCAGTCAATATCCTGCATGTGTTTTTTTTTTTAATAAATCAGTTCTGTAGTAAGAAAAAATACTTTTAGCATTTTCTGTTTTTAAAAAAACAACTTTGAAAGACCAATTTTCTTGTATTCTATTTTAACAGCCATTTGCTAAGGCACTGCCCCTTCCTGTCCTGTCACAAGCCCTGGCACACCCCTTTGTCAGCCCTGCACTCCCTCTAGCACATGTCAGTGCAGGAGTGCTCATGAATATTCATGAGCTTCCACTGACAGACAAGCAGAATATAAACAGATCCCTTCACTAATTATGTCACCAAATTTCAACCTATCAATACATGGAGAACGAATTGACCTGCAGCTATACAGTTCTTTAGGTAATTAGAGATTGCACACATAAAACTATTGAAGTAAAAAAATAAATTAAAAAAAAAAAAAAAAAGACTGAACTGCAGCTTTAAGCATAGTTGATTGCTACCTCTGCTGACATCCCTCGTTGTGATTCACTATATAACATGTGACAGTATTAGGCAGAACTAAATATTTACTAAGTTCTTATTTACATACCTTTAACTGCACTTACACTTTTTTTTTGGTTATGGAAAGTCTGTTTTAATAAAATGGGCGTGTCCTTTCTGTTCCATCAGCATATTTGTACCATGAACCTTTTTCTGAAGCCAGGGTCACGTTTGGTGTGAATGGCTCCCGATAGCATTAACACAGTTCCCTTTTAAATCACTCCAAGCCCTATAATATTTCCTCCACTTTATTGGGAAAGGCAGCAGGATACAAATACTTGTGGATGGTATGTAGTGGTGATTATTAGTTAGAAACCGGTAAAAAGAGATGGCCTCACCATGGGGGATGAACAGAGAAGGGGTTCTTTACTCACTGTCTCCAGGGTGGAAAAGGAAGTGAAGGGCAGTGTGGGTAAAGGAATAGTCTAGGGGCAGACTATGTCTGAACAAACAGGAGGGGGGGCAGACTAGCCCATTTTGGTGAGGATCTCAGAAACTGCAGTAGCAGCTCACTGATTCCATGCTCGGAGGCAAGAAATGCAACATTGTTGCAAGTTACACAGGCACAGTATGTGTGTGCAAACTCCATGCAGCTGGGAATAAAATCTGACAGGCAGAAGCTGCAAAGGAGAGAGGGGGGTGAGTCAGAAATGTAGTTATTGTTCCATGACACTCCCCGTCTGGTATCTGTAGATACCACTATATAACAGACTATGTGGAACATATGTGCAATGCATAACAAAGATAACATCACATTCTCAACGATGCAAGAGTCCATGTCCACATAGCGATGTGACACCGGCCGGTATCACTGGTATCAAGGTCCCTTGGTCAAGGTTCTTTGGCAAAGGATGCATGGTGGATGCACAGCTCCAGGTTTGCTGGTTGCACCACAATGTCTTTGTGTAAAGGTCTCTGGCACTGTTTCCTTTTAGCCTTGTGAGAGAACAGTCTTTTTGTCGCTGTAGTTTTACCCACAGAATGCATCCCCTTGTAGGTATGCCAGTCGTGGTAGCCTGTCGCTCTATCACCTGGCGTTTGGCAGAAGGAGATGGCTTTTGGCTCCTTGCGGAAGCGGAACAACACTCCTGGAAGACTGGTTGTCGAATCTAGTCCAGTAAAGAGGACGTCGTTCAGAGAGACTCCCTGAAGCTGAATGTTGGGGCTGAACACTACCCGGATTTGATCGGGTTCCTGAGGGTGGTAGGCCCCAGATGATTGGAGGTACCGGCATTCTTCACCTTTCTTCATTAGAGGTGTTGGCTTTGCTTGGCCGGTAAGGAATATCTTCTGGATGAAGGCCACAAAGTTGTTTTTGGTCTCTGGTTCCCTTTTTAGGTCGCAGAGGTGCGAAGTGAACTTAGAGATGGCATGTTCTCCATTGTTTGGGAGGCGTCTTTTTGGTGAACAGAATGGTAGCGGGCTCACCCAGCTGCCCGGTCCGTCTTTAACGAGCTCCTTGACTGTTAACCTCGGATCCTCTATCTTCCCTCAATGGTATTTGTTTGTCATCGTCCCTTGTCGTCTGGAACACTGTGCACCATAGGTCATCAGTGCATTTCTCTTGCACGAGAACATCTCCGCGTAGTTTGGTTAAATGCTTTTGTGTCTCTTTGTTAACTGCCATCGGGAGGTTATTGTCTCCCCGGACGTAACGAAGAACAGTCTCTTTTGCCCTAGTAAAACCCTTTATGAAATGTCTCTGTGGCTGTCTCTTTTTAGATGTGTGAGAGGCAGTCCTTTTGACACTGTGGCTTCACCTGTGGGGCGCAATCTTTTGCGGCTATGCCAGCCGTGGCAGGTGGTTGCTTTGTTGCTTGATACTCTGTGGAGAGGAACAACTGTAAGTCTTAGTCTTAGTCGTGCCACTGCTCGCGAGAGGATCGTCCGATTGTTTATTTTCTTTTGGATGACCCCTTTGTCGGTCAACTTTGGGAGGTTACTTTCTTTCTTCAGTGGAGTCGACTCGTCATCCTTGGTTATCTGAACCGCTAAGCATCCAAGGCCATTGTCACAACCCCCCGATGCAAGGCTGTTTTTGTTGATCTCAGGGGTATGACCTTGTCTTTTCTCTTCACTTGGCCCTTCGGTCACTTGGAGATGGCCAAGACATGGTTCAGAGAGAGAGATGTGTGTCCACATTCTGTTACTACCGTTCTGCGGGCGTCGACATAGTCTCGTCCGTGCTCTTTGTCGGTGCACGCGTTACCCACTATCACCCATCCTGTTGCTTTGGTCGTCTAGGATTGCATACATCCGAATAGCCTTCTCAGGTTGTCCCTGGGGGTGTACTGCGACAAGGCATATTTTGGAGCAGGATATTTTGTCACCTTCTTTTCCGCAATCCTCAGTGCGCTGAGATGTGACGGATGTTGGCTCTCCTTCTCCTTCCTCCCCGCCATGCTCCGCTACGGAGGATGGGTTGTTGAGTTGGTGGGGTGTCAATGCCTCTGGGTGTAACGATGTCATGTGCTTGTCACTTTCACACACCGTACATTTGATTTCTTCTTTACAGTGTTTGAATAAATGAGTTGTGGAAGCACAACATTTGAAACAAGCTCCCCATTCCCTGAGTAAGTTCTTTCGCTCCTCTATGGGTTTCATTCTGAATCCGATACACTCGTTAAGCGGATGCGGCCTTCTGTGTATAGGGCATTCTTTGTTAAGGTCCCTTGGTTTCTTGTCTCCGGCGATCGACTGATCGGGAGTAGTTTGGGTCGTGGGAGGCACGTTCGTCCTGCGGACCGAGATGGGTATTTGGGTGTTACCGTATCTCCGTCTCTCTGTCCTCAGGCTGCTTGCACTGTGTGTGGTTTGCGCACCTAAGAAGAAGCTGGGGTCGTTCCTTGTCCTGGCTGCTTCGCGAATGAAGCTCAAGAAAACTGAGAATGGGGGGTAGACGACTTGTTTCTCCCTTTTATATTTGGAGCCTTGTGAAATCCACCTTTCTTGGAGGTTGAAGGGTAGCTTCTCCAGGATGGGTCTCACTCCACGAGCTGAGTCTAGGACGTTGAGACCTATTAAGGAATGGTCTTTCCTTGCGAACTCCAGTTCTTGCAGCAGGTCCCCGAGCTCTCGTAACTTCGAGTAGTCTTTAGTTGTGATCTTGGGGAAGCTGTCGATTCTTTTGAAGAGCGAATCCTCGACCGCTTCGGGGCTGCCGTAGGACTCTTCCAGCCTTTCCCACACTAGGTCAAGACCTACTTGGGGTTGGTGCGCATTTGCCGCCCGAAGTCTCTTCGCTTGCTCCCTGGATTCGTTCCCCAGGAACTTGAATAGCAGGTTGAGCTCTTCCCTTGCTGAGAAGTCTAAGCTGTTGATTGCGTCTTTGAACGTGAACTTCCACGTCCGGTAGTTCTCAGGGCGGTCGTCGAAGCAGATGAGCCCTGCTTGCACCAGGTCGCGCCGGATCATATACTTGGCTATGTCTGTCAGGCCTGAGGCATCGGCGTGTTTGTCTCGTTCTGAGGTAGTTGCTGGGAGGGTCCGTGCGGTAGCCTCTTCCTTAGCGTGGACGCGTGATGACTGCTGGTCGGTGTGAGGGGCTGTGTTTCCCCGTGTGGGTGTACCTGGATGGCGAGCCCGTTGTAGTGCATCCGTGTGCGCGCTGGCTTGTGGATCGCTGTTGCGGCTGTGGCTATCCCAGGCAGCATGTGCCATTGACGGAGCAGCGTCTTCTCCTCGTGGACCTAGCAAGTCTTCGGTGTCTGTGGTGTCACTCCCTCCGTGTTGAGATGGTGCGCTGGTGTTTACACTGAAGAGGCTCCTTATGTAGTCTTCAGTGCGTTGGGCTGGATCCTCTGAGGCTATCCTTCTGTACGGTTGCTCCCCGCCGTCCTGTCTCACGGCTGCTTCTAGGACTTCAGCTTGGGCTATGGCGGCGGTGGCTTCCTTCTCTTAGTTTAGGGCCTCTAGGTTGATGTCCACCTCTGCCTTTTTCCGTGCAGCGGTGGCAGCGGCTGCGGCGGCGGCGGTGGCAGTGGCAGTGGCTGCAGCGGCGGTGGCAGTGTATGGAGCGGCGGTGGCAGCGGCTGCAGCGGCGGTGGCAGTGGCTGTCCGCTCCTCCTCTTCCATGCGGGCCCTTTCTAGTTTCATGACTGCCTCTTTCTGGGCGTATGTGGCCCTGGCACGTGCGGCCTCTGCGGTGGCTCGCGCCTTGGTGGCGTTTGCGCTTGCGCTTGACACGTGGGATTGCGCTGATCTTGCTGACCTTGAAGAATGCCTGGATGTGCTTGAGCGCTGCGATGCGGTTTCCAGCAAAAGGTCTTTTCTCCTACTCTCAGCCTCCGTGATAGTGGTACGCACGCGGCTGTCTCGTGCCAGGTCAATGTTACTCTGTAAGTCTCTTTCTTGCAGGCTTTCGCTGGTGTTGGCCCTGGTCAGGTAAGTAATGTATGCCTCTGACAGCTCTTGATAACGCGAGTGATCAGTCCTTAATTGCGTTATTGCCTGCTATAGCTGTTGTGCATAGTTGCCAACACTAGTAACATTGCGTATTCCCAGTGTGGTTGTTTCCCAGGCCAACTCTAGTTTAGCGCGGTGCGCTTCAACGTCAGTTTTGTATTTTTCGCGGGCCTTTTGTGTCAGTGTGACTGCCCGTTTGGGCCTTGCGCCTGCCTGCGCCTGTTGCAGTTGCACAGCGGTCTCTGTGTCTGAGTGATCGCTTTCCTGCATGATGTCTGGTGAGGCTCTGAGTTCTGCCATGCTGTAGGTGTGTGTAGGCCTTTTGCCGGTGCGTGTGGCGTGCGGTCTTTTACCTTGTAGCGATGGGCGTCTGTCTCAGATGATGCCGAGCGGTGTCCTGCAGCGTGCAGCGTAGGGGTAGCTGTACTCACAGGTGTCCGGTGGCTCTGACCCGTGTCCTGGCGGGTGTCCGGTGGCGTGGCCCTTGATGGCGCTGGCCGTGGGGACGTGCGCAGGGGTAGGTGAGATGGTGGATCCTCACTATGGGGCTGTGCAGAGGGTGAACTCAGACTGAGAAAGGCAATTAGGTTTGTGTGTAAGCTGTACTGTCAGTTTGCAAGGCTGCTGCCTTGTGTGCAAGGTAGTTTGCTTATCTGTAAGGCTGCAGGCTGTGTGTAGTTTGCTGTATAAACTGCTTGCTTGTACTGCTGTAGAGGCTGCTCTGTATTCGCTGTGTAAGCTGCTTGCTTGTACTGCTGTAGAGGCTGCTCTGTATTAGCTGTGTAAGCTGCTTGCTTGTACTTTAGCATAAAGGCTGTGGGTAGCAGCTCCTCTGTGTGTGTCCCCAAGGCACACGGTCCTCTTTTTACTTTTCTGAAGCCAGGGTCACGTTTGGTGTGAATGGCTCCCGATAGCATTAACACAGTTCCCTTTTAAATCACTCCAAGCCCTGTAATATTTCCTCCACTTTATTGGGAAAGGCAGCAGGATACAAATACTTGTGGATGGTATGTAGTGGTGATTATTAGTTAGAAACCGGTAAAAAGAGATGGCCTCACCATGGGGGATGAACAGAGAAGGGGTTCTTTACTCACTGTCTCCAGGGTGGAAAAGGAAGTGAAGGGCAGTGTGGGTAAAGGAATAGTCTAGGGGCAGACTATGTCTGAACAAACAGGAGGGAGGGCAGACTAGCCCATTTTGGTGAGGATCTCAGAAACTGCAGTAGCAGCTCACTGATTCCATGCCCGGAGGCAAGAAATGCAACATTGTTGCAAGTTACACAGGCACCGTATGTGTGTGCAAACTCCATGCAGCTGGGAATAAAATCTGACAGGCAGAAGCTGCAAAGGAGAGAGGGGGGTGAGTCAGAAATGTAGTAATTGTTCCATGACAAACCTTAGTATTCAACGATTTTCTTCTTCTGCATTAAAGCACAGCGCCACTGCTGGAGGCTATCTTGGAGGTGCCTATCTGAGGCAGCATGCTGAGTGTGGGTAGATGGAAGGGAGGTTCCCCTGACAGGCACCTCTGTGGGCAACCTCCAGAAAGCAGCTCTGCAAGCCCCCTCCACAAATCTCTAACAGGTCCCCTCAATCCAGCACGTAGGTTGAGGGCTCCTACACCTCTCTCCTCTACTTCCCCCTTCCTCTCACCACCCCTCCTCTTGCCCCCTCCTTTTCTCTCTTCCTTCCCCATTCCTCTCACTCTCTCTTCACCCTCTCTTTCAACTCCCCCTTCATCCCCCTCTCCTCTCTTTCTCTCTCCCCCAACTCTCTCTTCCTGACCGCTCTCTCTCTCTGTTCCCCCCTCTTTCCCTTTTGTCACCCCCTCCAACTCTCTCCCTTTTGTCCCTCTCCCCCCCTTGTGTCCCTCTCCCCCTTTTGTCTCTCTCCCTCTCTCTCTCTTATGTATCACTCCCCCTTTTCTCCCCCCCCCCTTTGTCCCCTCTCGCCCTTTTGTCTCTCTCCCCTTCTTTCCCCCTTGCCCTTTCGTCTCTCCCCCTCTCACTTTCCCCCCTCTCCTCCCTCTTCCCTTCCGCCTCATCCTTTTGTTTCCCCCCTCTTTCCCCTCTTCCCCCTCTACCCCTATCTCTTTCAACTCCTGCCCCCCTTTTGTTTATCCCCCCTCTCTTTCACTCCCTATCCCCTTTTTCTCTCCCCATCCCTCAACCCACTCCTACACTGGCGACACACTTTATTCGAGCTCGGCTAGTCCCACGAATTCGGGTATACCCGGGTGTATTGAGGTTTGTGACTGTTTTCTGCCCGAGTGCATTGAGGTATTTTCCAAGCAGGGATTGAAGCATTTTATTCCCGCTGGCTGCAATACTGCACAGTATATATATATATACTGCATTACAATTCATGAATTTATGCCATCTGGTAGACACGCGAAGCATTGCAGCCTATTAAATCCTAATCATTATCATTTAACAGATCAGCCGCCCGTCAGCCAGGCATGAACCCAGGCTGGGAAGGCAAACACAACGCGGCTTGTCAGAGGTGAGGAGCGGCGCATTCCAGGTATCTACCAGGTACATACTGGGTATTTGCTCGAATAAAGTGTGTCGGTGCAGTATCTCCCATCGCTCTCCCCTCCCTATCTGTCTCCCCCTCCTCCCCCCCTCTTCCCCCTCCCCCCTCTTCCCCCCCCTCCTCTTCCCCCCCCATCCTCTTTCCCCCCCCTCTCTTCCCCCTCCCCCCTCTTTCCCCTTCCCCCTCCCCATCTTCCCCCTCCCCCTCCCCCCTTCTCCCCCCTCTCTCCCCCCCCACTCTTCCCCCCCCTCTCCCCTCCTTTCTCCCCCCCCCTTTCTCCTTCCCTCCTTTCTCCCCCCCCCCCTTTCTCCTTCCCTCCCCCTTTCTCCTTCCCTCCCCCAGGTCTATAACTACCCACTCCAAGCCCTTCTCTCCTTCCCTCCCCCACTCAATACCCTCATGCCAATATATCGTTCTCCCCGCCCCCACCCCCCTAGAGACCATGAGTGTGCCAGGAGAGGGGTTAACAGGGGGATTAAGGGGGGGGTGCACTGCTCCTTTCATTTGTTGTGGGCCCCAAGATTTCTGTTGGCGGCTCTGCCAGTATGGACAGGTGTGGGAGGTCCGAGGCACTTGTTAATGCAGCGGTGCGCAAACTGGGGGGCGCGAGACTAACTGCGGGGGTGCCGGGGTTTACAGAGGCCCGGCGCGCTTCCCGAAGGCACTTAATTTAAGTGTCTGGGGAGCTGCAGGGCCTCTGTAAACCTGACTTACCTTGGCTGCGGCGGCGGCGGCTTCTTAGACGCGTCGCCATGGCAACGCGGTGTCAAATGGCGCTGACGTCGGAGCCGAGTGAAGCTGTGGGGTTGGGGGGGGGGGATTCACAGGGAGAGGGGAACCGCCGGCAGGGGGGCAAAAAAAAAGTTTGCCCCTCCTGTGTTAATGCATAGTTGTTGATTGCTACCTCTGCTGACATCCCTCTTTGTGATTCACTATATACCATAAGACAGTATTATTCAGAACTAAATATTTACTACGTTCTTATTTACATACCTTTAACTGCACTTACAGATTGATGATCTGGAAAATAGGTCCCGCAGAAATAAAATAAGGATCATAGAAAATCCAGAGGCAGTGAAACCCTATCAGTTTATGGATTTCTGTGCGAAATGGCTGCCTGAGACCCTGGGGTTGAGCTCTGAACTGGCTACCATTTGTGTGTGGAGAGAGGGGCAGAGGGGTTCACTGGAAAAATATAAGGTTTAAATGTCACTCATGGAAAAGGAAGACTAACAAATGTTATACAGTATGTGTTTATGTTTTGTTTTTTTGGTATCACATGGTACAGTGATTTATACATGCTGGTTCTGATATATAGGGAAGAGTCCAGTAAACACAATTTAGTATGGATTGGTTTTGGCACAGTTCCTGACGGAGGCCAAAGGCAGGCACGAGGTGGAACAAGGAACCCTTTAGGATTAGCCACTAAAGGTGTTAACCCTTAGAGTATCTTAATAGAATGTTAAGGCAGTTAATTCCTCTATCAAGCGTAACAAAATTCTGAAACATCTCAATCGTCTCAAAACTGAGATTGCATTAATCCAAGAAACACATGTAGCGCACTTTCCCCCACCCCCTAGGAGATGAGTGGCTACGGTGTGGGTGGTGCAATACCTGTGGCTCACAGGAGGCCTGAGCCTCCACTGCTGGGAGCCTGGGGTGTACATGTGTCGGGAATCGGTAGCGCCTCCACCTGTAAGGGATTCTACTATGTGGAACGACCCCATTACAGGACACATAATAAATATACACTCAGTATAATACAACGGTTTACTGTATACACCATGAAAATATACGGTACCAGCCCCACCAATTCGGCCACGGACGGCCATACCCTCTAACACTCGGTTCCCCTCCACCTGATACACAGTCCACCCAAAGTACTTAGGGGCCCTGGGGCACCCAACCACCCCAGTGTCCACAAAGAGCCACCCGCCCAAGTGTGTGACACAGCGCTGCCCCACTAAGGTGTAGAGTTGGTGCACGTGATGAGATGAGGTACCTGCCCGGTACTCCAGCAGCCGGGTGCACCGATGCAACAAGATGGGATCCACGGATCCAGAGTGGTGAACCGCGACGCCTCCGTCTCTACGGTGGGTGGGTCCCGCATGGATGGTACCACCTTTGATAGTCTCTGTAGTAGATGGGTGATCTGGTCCCAGATCACCTAAGGCCAGCGCGTCTGCATCCTGGCCAGATCCCTATCACTTGCGCTACAGGGCCAGTGTCCCTATCTCATTGGCCTGTCCCTGCAGACACCTGCACAGGAACACCCTACCCATGTCCTGTCCCAGTTCCGACTGGCGTGGTCTGCAGCGCACAATTTGTATCCAATCTCTTCCCGAGGATACCACAGCCCTATTGGTTGCGCTCTCCCATCTGACAAGCAGCCCCGAAGGCTGCTGGGATATGTAGTCTCCTGCGGATTCCTATGGTGGAGAGCTGGAAAAACTCTACATTCTCTGCGCATGCGCGAGCTCTCTGATCCCCACCGGGATGTTGTAACCCCTGCTGCGCATGTGCGCCTGTCTGTCATGGTGACCCCCGTTAGCTGGGTGCGCCGTGGAGCCTCCAGAGCAACCATGCTACCTCTCTCCCTCTGCACTCAGCCACCGCCGCGTCGCATATACTTCCCCCATCAGCGCTACCCACCAGGAGGTAAGGGGACACAGGGGAAGACCTGGCTACACACCTCTAACTGCAGAAGATAGTATTAAACTCCAAAGAGACTGGGTAGGCGAGTGTATTTTCTCCACAGCAAAGGGGGAAAAGGAGGCATGGCTATCGTAACAAATAAATCCTTGGCATACGAAATAATATCTACATGGGGGGGAAGCAGAAGGATGAATACATTTTGGAAATAAAGCAGGTAAATTAATGGGAAATTTGCCCAGGAAACCTATGAAACTCAGTCATATTTTATGAATCAGAAAGTCCTCGGGAGAAATTACTACAGACATTAAGGAAATAAATAGGGTGTTTCAAGATTTCTACCAAAAACAATAATGTAAAAAATTAAGTTCCCAAAGCTAACTAGGGATGACCAGTAGATGTTAAAAGCACCAATTACTAATGAGAAAATACAGAATACTATTAAAACCATTTAAAATGGCGGCTACAAAGGCCCCATACTCTTCCCCAAAGCATTTCATTTAAATGCCGGGGAGCCCGCGCGAGGCCTCTGTAACTTCACTTACCGGGTGTCTCGTGGCTTCCAGGGACGCGTTGCCATGGTAAAGAGGCGTCAAATGACACCTTGGGGTCACATGACATTGTGATGTCAAAAGACGCCGGACACCAGGGGAGTGGAGGGGTGAGCAGGCAGGGGGGCACAGACTGAAAAGTTTGCGCACCCCTGCTCTAGATGGATTAGGGACTTCCCGGAAATAGAGGAAATTAACCCACTACCGGAGGGTATGAATCGTACTAGAAAAATACTAATATTTGTGGAATGGAGGGAGATGCAATATAAGATAGGGCCTATTATGCTTTTGATATTACATACAGAGGGATAGAGAAATAAAAAAAAAAGTGCCCAAAATGCTCCCAGGAGAGGGCTGATCTTAATCATTGTCTTTGGGACTGTGTGACCATCTCTGATTTCTGGGACCGAGTTCTGCAATACATACAGGACATAACTGGGGTAAATACAGTAAACAAGCCTATGTCTCTGATATTTTGAAATATGGAAGGAAGGAAAGAGGTTAATGAAGGGAAAAACACCCCCCCTCCCCCCCACACACACTGTAGACACTATTATCTGACAAGATTAATGATGTTAGACAAAATGGAGGCAGAGACAAATAAAGAGCTGCAAACGGAGACATTCTTTAAAGAATGGGAACACAATGCCACAACAGGATTTAGATTTGATCAAACAAGCATTTGAACAAACAATTTAAAGCTTCCTGAGGCAAATCCCAGTAGGACATAAATACAAGGAAGCTTAAAGAGTTCAGCAAGATGTAAGGGAAGTTGTCTGGGGGATAAGAAACTCCGAATACTCAGCTGCTCTGTAAGCATTTGGGAGAATGATCGTCCCCAGGGATTGGGTGGGAGGCAAAACTATTTGGGCTGAAAACTAGTCAATTGACATAATATACTATGTGTGGAAATGTAGAATTGTATGATGCCATAATTATATATTTATGTTAGTATTTGCTTTTTGGAAAGAATTTTACTGTGATTGTTATTTTCATCTGGATGTTTTACAATAACATGTTTGTAAAACGTAATAAAAACATCAATAACCAAGGAAAAGTAGTCCCTGCCCGAAGAACTTACAATCTAAGTTGGAATAGAGACAACAGGGAGCAGGGACATAAGGACAGTCCGATTTACATCACCGTGACCTGCCAAGTGGTACAAGGGCATTGAAGAGCACAATGCAATGTGTTTGATACTTCACTCCCAATGCAGAAATGCCATGGCAGCATGTAGGTAAAGGGAACAGTGAAATCCGTATTGAATTCCCCAGGGACATCACATTTTTTTTTAAAGAAATTGAAAAAGTCACCAAATCCCAGTTTGTGTGTGTGTGTTTTTTTTTTTACTAGACACAACCTTTTTCAGATTTAACAAACTTCACACGTTTTTTGAAATTCACCTAAACTCCTGCACTGAATTTGTATAAAGGATTACAAGATTGTAAATTCTCACGAGCAGGACCTTTAGTGAATAAGCTCCTTAAAGCTGCAGTTCAGTCTTTTTTTTTTTATTTTTTTTTTTACTTCAATAGTTTCATGTGGGCAATCTCTAATTACCTAAAGAACTGTATAGCTGCCAGTCAATTCATTCTCCATGTATTGATTGGCAAAATTTGGCAAGATCTTTAGAGATGGCATATGTTTTTCTTCTGCTTCTGTCACTCAGTGGAAGCTTATGAATATTCATGAGCACTCCTGCACTGACATGTGCTAGAGGGAGGGCAGGGCTGGCAACAGGGTGTGACAGGGCTTGTGATAGGACATGAAGGGGCAGTGCCTTAGCAAATGCTTGTTAAAATAGAATACAAGAAAATTGATCTTTCAAAGTTGTTTTTTAAAAACAGAAAATGCTAAAAGTATTTTTTCTTACTACAGAACTGATTTATTTAAAAAAAATACACATGCAGGATATTGACTGAACTGCAGCTTTAAAGTGTTACTCCTTTCCATCTCTCATCAGTAGGGTGGACACGTTGAACAACATCTGCAGTTTTATTTGCAAATGTTGAAATCTCTGAGACTTTCAAAAAGAAGGCAAACGTCGAATACTCGCCAAATTGCAAGTGTCGGCAATTGTTTCGCATATCTCCAGTAAACATCATACATTTATTAATACAAATATTTTACCAGGAAAGATACGTTGAGGTATAAACCTCATTCTCAGATGTGTTGTGGGTCTGCGAAACCGAGAAGCGATAGAATAGATAAACTAAGCCAGGGGTGCGCAAAGTTTTTAACCTGCGCCCCCTATTGCCTGCTTACCTCCTGGCTCGCCCCCCCCCCTCCTTGGCTCCAGCGTCAAATGAACGCAACGTCACGTGACCCTGCGGTGTCATTTGCCGCCGGTTACCATGGCGAAGCGTCGCCGAAGATCAGGTAGGAGAAGCTGCAGAGGCTTCGCGCGGTCCCCCCGGCATTTAATTTAAATGCCTTGGGGAGAGCGCGGGACTTCTAGCCACCGCGCCACCACTAGAATTTCTCCCGCCCCCCCTGGGGGTGCGCCCCCCACTCTGCGCACCCCTGGAATAAGCAATTACTGATATGTTTAAAGGGGCAGTTTCACCAAGGTCCAAAGTGTAGTTAAGCCACAGATATCTTTACACCTATTTATTTTGTAAGATATTTTTTTTAAGTTAGTTTGCAAACATGGGCTTTCCATGGGATAATGCCAGATCAGCACTATTGCAGCCTACAGAATAAGGCTTAGAAAGGTTTTGATTTTGCACATGCAAAGCTCGTCTCTGTCCCCTTATCTTTATTGGCTCTATAAAAAGGGCAAGGTGGGTAACGGTAAAAAAAAAATTGACTGACACACACTCCTATTCAGAGGCCACAAAGAAAAATCTATTATAGGTAATTTCTAAAGAAACAAAATATTTGCTTTAAGCATGGTTACATTTGTCTAAGGAAGATAATTAGCTCCAGATTCACCGAAGGGTGCTAAGTTTTAGCACACTTAACTCCTCTAACTCTGTGCCCCGGCATACTTGAAAAAGAGAGGTTACTCTCAATGTATATTTTATAAATACATTTATTTGAATGGAAGTTAAGGCATGCTGAAGCGGGGCACGCTTTAGTGAATGTGGGCATTAGATTGTTGAAATGCTTTATGTAGCCCTCTTTCCTACGCTCTAGAGTGACTACGGGTACTGCACACACCTCTCAAGGAGATCTGGGCCTCCGCTAGCTGGGAGCCTGGGGTAATAGTTACCTTATGGCAGTGCCTCCACTTACCCAGGATCCCCATTGCGTAAGATTCCCCCGGGTAAGAACAATAGCAACACACATCAGATTGTAACTGTTTACTGTAATACTGCTGGAACCTTATCGTATGGGTAATAGTAATGTAACGATTTTTCTGACCTGACTGACCCACCTAACCTCACATTGGCCCCTGTGGTCTAACAAGTCCCCATTACATGGTCGTGTCTGGTGGTGCACCTGTTGGCAACAGGACTCCTGAGTCTCCCGCATGATGGTGTATGGGGAATGTCAACCCAGACAGGCAGCTGAGGTAGTGTGCTAGAGTCCTACCTATATCCAGTGCAGCGCCTCCACCTCATCAGGATCTCTGCATCCACAAGGAGATGGTTCTGATGAGGAACTCCTTCTTGGTGGTACCTTCCGCTGTGGAGTAACTTCACACTCACACATTGGGGTTCTTGTGAACAAGGGCATCTTTATTGATGATGATATAGGCAGACTGCCCCTCGCAGCAAACAGCTTAGCCGCTCATCTTCTTCTGTACTCTCCTTTCAGAAGATCTATCTGCCCTCCCAATGGAGTTGGATCACCTCTCCCCTCAGGGAGATCACCACCTGTGCCAGGTCCCTGGCCACAGTGTAGGCCCTGCCAGCCTTACTGCTGCAGGTCAGACTATTTGCTGCACACTAACTTTGGGCAGTGCTGTGCCTTATATACCAAGGGAATAGCTCCACCTCCTGTGTCACTAACGATGGACACAAGGTCTGTTACCACTCCCCTCATGTACATATGACACCTCACCAGGGTGTGAGGGCAAACCTCCATGATTGATGCTGGCAACCCTGTATACTTGCCAGGCTTACTGCCAGCATGAGAGAGAACTGTATACCATTTTTAACACATGGCTACAGTAATAACACACATATAACACATCAACCAACTTCTTATAATTTAACCTTAGTGGCTCGGTCACTCTCATAAGGAGAAATGTCACTGTCCCGTCACCGCGTGCCCACACACCGTGTCCATGTAACTGTAATTAGGTATATAGGCTCAGTCCTTTGGCCACTCCACTTTGTGTCCCCAAAGATTGTTCCCTAAGGCGGGATCAGTGCCTGTTGACCGGTGTTGGTGCACTTTAGTAAATACCTTCCGGCCACTGTGGTGACCGGCAACAACTTCACAAAGGATCCGCCGATCCAGCGCAGTCTCTCACGAGTAGTGGATGATGCACAGCAGTCTGGGCCCAAACGTCTGTCACCAACCGCAGCTCCGCGATACTGTGTCCCTATCTGTCTATGCAGTAAGGGGCATGTGTCACTATCAATATAGGGCGTCCCTGCAGCACCACAAGCTATGGTGACTCAGGGAATACACTGGGGCCTGAGGGGTAACCTGCCTACGCAGGTGGGTCACTGACCCCCTGCCCACACACTACCTCTCTCCTTGCTCCTCTGGTGCCCTCTGGCTAGCGTGGTCTCTCCCCCACGCTTCCCTTTCCTGCCTCCCGCGAATCCGGCCCTCCTATTCGCTCCCTGGCGTTAGGTGACTTCGCTAAGGCTTCTTGGAGTTGTAGTTACTGGCTGAGCCTCTTTCCTATTGGCCAGCCATTTGCGCGCTTGCACTGCGCATGCGTGACCTCTCGCCACTCTGACAGTGCTTCTAACTATGTCGCAACAACATGGCGCGCCCTATGCTGTCGGGCCGCCGCGGAACCTTCCAAACACTTCCTCTGGAGACACGCTGCAGCGAAGAGAAACAACTAAGACATACCCACATTTACAAAACGTTGTTTCTAGGGCAGCTATCAGGGATAGCACTTTTAGGCCCATATTCACTTAATGGTGCAATGCGTCAGCACCCTTTAGTGAATATGAGCCTTAAAGTGTTACTCCTTGTTCATCTCTCCTCAATAGGATGGGCACATTGAACAACATCTTATCTGTTCCTAGTAGTTTACGTTTTGTGGTACCCTAGCTGCAGAGGTCGTATGTAGTTCAGATATTACGGTAATTTAATGGGAGGTTTATATTCCTCGAGTTCGTCCTACTTAGTGAACTGTGCATGTGTTGGTTTCCTGTCTCATGAATTCAGCTCATTTTCCCCTTGCCTGAGAGCAAGAGAAATTCCAGTCCAATCAGCCAAAAGAAAATCCATCCTCCCCTAGTGTACAGTATAGCCAGCATACCCCACTCCACACATTTTCACCCTCCTCTTTATAACCGAATCCTCCCCCCGCTGCTGCTGAGTGTTCACACATAGTCAGGCTGCAGAAATCCCAGCCTCTGCCATTCTGTGCCCTGCACTGATAAAGCACTCTTGCAAATTCACATACCAGCACATCCCCATGGGAAGCCCCAAGTGCATTACTCCCAGCCTCCTGTGTCAAAAGACATCTCTTTATATGGGCAAAGAAGGACAAGGCATGCAGCGACACACACAACCACATATGAACTGGCACACATACAGATCGACTAACAATTAAAGCAGGAGGAGGGGGAAGGGAGATAAGGGGTTTCTGTTCCTATATTCTGTCGCAGAGTTTAAATTGTTTAGACATGCAAATGTGCTCACAAGTGGTATTTTTATTTGCTGTACACTGTGCAAAGTACACTGTGCAAAAGGAAAATGAATGAAGATCACAAAAGAGAATGGAGAGAAATAGCAACACATGAAAAAATCCCCCCTGTTCAATGTAGTGAGAAGCAGGTAAACTCACAGTTAACAATACATTGACATCGATTTAAGGGAATGTAAATTATTGCATTGCTAACTGTCCGTCAACCAACTTCCCACCATATTGACTAGAGCAGCTAGAGATGTATCAAACTGTGGGGCCTATGCACTAAAGTCCAATAAAAAAAAAATCGCCATTGTCTTTAAATTGCCTTTTTTTACAGCGTTGCTATCACGGTATGCAGAAAGCCACAAATACCAGTGATAGCAACATTTCCAAAAATGGCGAGTAGCCGGCGACGAGAAGATCTCCCCTCTGAAAAGGGCTCACCCGGCGAGTTCTATCTGCTGCAGAGAGAGAGAGAGAGACGTGTCTCTCTCTCTGCGCAAATCTCGACCAAAAATAATGTTTTTAAATTTAAATTTTATTAATAGTGTAGATGAGCAGGGGGTCTCCGGAGCAGAACCACATTGATTTCATGTCCGGGGACCCCCTTTTTCCCGTGATACAGGCCCCATTATGGGGTGCCGGTATCTCCTATGCATTTGATTCCCACGGTCACGTGACATTTACATGCATAGGAGATATCGGCACACCATAACGGGGCCTGTATCTCGGGAAGCAGGGGGTCCCTAGACCTCAAATCAACAAGGTTCTGCTCCGGAGACCCCCTGCTACAATACACTAGTATTAAAATGTATTTTAAAATATGTAATAACGACCAATACACAACCCACCACCTGTGCCCCCACATAAAACCATTATTTATTTACACCCTGCGGGTATCCGGGGACCCCTTGTGTCGTCCCCACAAAAAATGCCATAATACAACATCAAAACACAAACTACATAGCATACAAATTGAAAAAAAGAGCAAAAATACATATAAAACACATAAAAGCAACCATTTGGCACAAACAACCATTGCTTCTTACTGTATGTATGTATATCCCTAAAGGGGCTATACATAAATACATTTGCAATGAATGTGGCAAAAAAAAAAATCCAATGCCAATAAAAATACAGTGAAAAAACCTGCAAAATAAAAATAACATACAAAAAAATAACATACATTCAATTTTTTTCCTTACCTTTAGTTGTCTTCACCTTCCGATTCCCGTGGTCTCCGCAAGCTCTCGAACTAATCCACGATCCCAAACAGCAACGGGCCACAGGTAAAATCCAAAGTCCTTTTCTTCTTTCTTTATCTTCATCTGTTAATTGTAATCCATTTGGGTGTCTTCTATCTTCTTCTGTATCTTCTTGTTCTTCTGTATCTTCATCCATCTTCATCTGTAATTCCCTTGCATTCCTATTGGAGGAGGCCTTCACTCCTCGGCTTCTTGCCGTCAAATGAGGCTGCACAGGCTTTTAAAGGCCCGTGACGTCACATTTGATTGGCATATGGTTCCCACGCCATCTGATTGGCTGTGAAAACCATGTGCCTTTTTTTTTTTTTGACGTCATGTAAAAGGAGTGAATCAGAATGGCTGTGCTTCCTTTCCCTTTAACATGACATCACAAAATCCAACATGGCTGCTGTCACATGGTACTTCATCCAATCAGATTGTGAGAACTATATCCCCACGTTAATTTTGTTGCTTAAAAATGTGCACCTTGTCAAGATGAACATATTGCCCTGCGAATTATAGCGCTTCCACATACTACCTATTCCAGTACGTGGCAAAGAAATAAGGGCAATCCAGGACACAAATGCAAAATTTTTATGGAGCAACGGCCACCCGAGGGTTAATAAGAAAATATTATTTCCATCTAGACTACAGGGTGCAGGAACCGAGGGAAAGGCTGCTCAAAGCTCTGAATGGAGAGCAAAAAATATATAAATAATAGTCAATAAAGCTTACTGTAGGACAACTGTGGTTAAAAGTGAGGGGAAATTCAAACGTGGGATCCATCATAAATAGCTGGGAGAAGTAACCGGAAACAAGGTGTGCAGTATAGGAGTTCCAATGGACAAACACTACCTGGGATAAGCATATAACGGAGGAAAAATATATTACCTCTGTTGATCCTGTAGTGTAGCACTCCGTTTGGACTGCGTCTGTATCCGGTGTTTGGCGTGGGTATCGTAAGCTCCAAATCAGCTGCCAATTCCTTCTCTCCAACCCCGTGGAGGTCCCGAGTGCCGGTGGTATGTGTAACCACTTCCGGTCCGTCCGGGAACGCTCCACTCACTCTGCAGGTTCCACAAGTACCTCTTGTGTGGAAAAGGATCCCATGTGTCATGCCCTCACAGCCCCAGTGCGTCTCTCCAATCAGCAGTAAGTATACAGGGAAAATAGGATTGGTATGAAACTGCGACGTCCAAAAAATAAAGCACCCTCAGGTCACCAGAAGGTAGAACGAATAAAAAATGTTTATTGGACTACATAAAAAACAAAGAATAACAAACAAAATACAACAAAAAAACCTCCTACGCGTTTCAGGCTCTAAAAGCCTTTCTCAAGGAGTATGGTTGGGACTGTGTGTTAAGCACCTTAATATAGCCCCTCCTGTATACTTAGAAAGCAGCTGAAGGTAATTGCAATTGATTGTAATCACACCCGTTGTTATGACAGTCAAGAACACACAACATAATTTGAACCATGGATGTTAAACAAAAAATACATGTTATAATAGAGTATAGTCTATCAAAACTGTAGACTGTTCTTAATAAAAATGTATTGTGATCCAAATCTGTGGTAAAGAAAAAACTGCTTGAGATAAATTGCACAAAGCAAAATATATATCATATGTAAAAAACAGTTAATTCTCCTGTCTAGTGCAACGAATGTAATGCATCAAGGACATCCTAAAAACGAGAAAAGAAAGAGGAACCCAAGATATAATATACTTTTGGTTAACTAAGATACTAAGAATTTATATTAGCGTTAGGGACCCCTGAATTGTGGTCTGCCGTGAAGTTGGCTCAGGGGCTTACAACAATTTTGGCCAAAAATGTCAAACTAAAAGACCATTTTACTTAATAGATATTTATACATATATATTTAGGCACTGTACAGTGTATGAGTTTCACTGGATGTGCTAAAACTGAGCTTTGTCTGTGTTTTATGTTCTGTCTCTGGTTTTAAATATATATTGCCATGCTCAGTAGCACTCCTCTGTGACACTCATATGCTTATATATATGTTGTGGTTATTTTGGGGGTTCAATAGGAGCTTGTTAGGTGTCCAGTATATCTGGCTAGATCAATCAAGAAGCAGCCTACTCCACATTGTGACTGATATCAATCTTTGTATCTGGACTTTTTTCTTTCATTTATTGTTTCCATCATTTGGACTGGTTTGTTCTTTATTTTCACGCACTATTGTTAAAGAATTTTTTCTCTAATTCATTGCATATTATCTATTTAGCACTGTTACACTGGCATTACAATTTGATTTTTATAAATAATTTTTCTCATTCACTTTCACTGATAGCGCTACTCTTTGTTCCTTTTGTTTACACACACACACACACACACACACACACACACACACACACACACACACACACACACACACACACACACACACACACACACACACACACACACACACACACACACACACACACACACACACACACACTTACCCCCTTCAGCAATTGTAAAATACTGTATATAGTTTGGCTGTACTGAGTGATCTCCTCATGTATGTTATGTTAGTTCTGTTTTATTAAAAAAAAAAAAAAACTAAGTCAACATCACGCGATTTGTACTGAATGTTTATTCAAACTGAATGTGCGATTTCAATACACGTGATCTTTTAGAAGTGGAAAACCTTATAGAATATAGTGACATGAGAATTGTTTACAACTACTTTTTGCCTTGTCAAATGGTGCGACTTGACATGTACAATATTGCAGCTACTAGAATATGCCCCTTTGTTTTAAATAGGGTAAGGAAAAATATATACAGCTCAGCCCCGTTATAACGCGATCTGTTACAACGCGAATTCGCTTATAACGCGATGCAACTGTGACTCCCAATTTTCGTATACTTTACAACACAATTAAACACTTTATTGTACAAGGCATACAATTGCACATTATTTCTAACGCGATCCGCTTATAGCGCGATGTGACTCTTTGGACCCCAAGCACAGCGTTATAAGGGTGTTGAGCTGTATATAGCGGTGGCTGGTCCAGCTATCTTTCTACCTTTCCCTGTCACATAAGTTTTAATCAGATGTAGACAGTGACAGGCTATCCTATGGGGTTTTCACCCTCCTCATGCTGAATTCCTGTGTATTGTATTGTATGTATTGTATGTCTTTATTTATATAGCGCCATTAATGTACATAGCGCTTCACAGTAGTAATACATGTGGTAATCGAATAAATAACAGATAATATAAATAACAGATCATGGGAATAAGTGCTTTAGACATAAACATAACATTAAGGAAGAGGAGTCCCTGCCCCGAGGAGCTTACAATCTAATTGGTAGGTAGGGAGAACGTACAGAGACAGTAGGAGGGAGTTCTGGTAAGTGCGTCTGCAGGGGGCCAAGCTTTATGTTTTATGTGTTCAGAATGTTCACAGTGCTATTCGTATGCTTTTTAAGCAAATGTGTCTTAAGGTGGGTCTTAAAGGTGGATAGAGAGGGTGCTAGTCGTGTACTGAGGGGAAGTGCATTCCATAGGTGTGGGGCAGTCAGTGAAAAAGGTTTAAGGCGGGAGAGGGCTTTAGATAAAAAGGGGGTAGAAAGAAGACATCCTTGAGCAGAACGCAAGAGTCAGGATGGTGCATAGCGAGAAATTAGGGCTGAGATGTAAGGAGGGGCAGAAGAGTGTAAAGCTTTAAAAGTGAGGAGAAGAATGGAGTGTGAGATGCGGGATTTGATTGGAAGCCAGGAGAGGGATTTCAGGAGGGGAGATGCTGAGACAGATCTAGGAAAGAGTAGAGTGATTCTGGCAGCAGCATTTAGGATAGATTGTAGGGGAGACAGGTGAGAGGCAGGAAGGCCGGACAGCAGGAGGTTACAGTAATCAAGACGGGAGAGAATGAGGGCCTGAGTCAGAGTTTTAGCAGTCGAGCAACAAAGGAAAGGGCGTATCTTTGTTATATTGCGGAGGAAAAAGCGACAAGTTTTAGAAATGTTTTGAATGTGAGGGGCGAATGTGAGAAAGGAGTCGAGTGTGACCCCTTGGCAGCGTGCTTGGGCTACTGGGTGAATGATCGTAGTTCCAACAGTAATGTGGAAGGAGGTAGTAGGGCCAGGTTTGGGAGGAAGTATGAGGAGCTCTGTTTTAGCCATGTTGAGTTTAAGGCGACGGAGGGCCATCCAGGATGATATAGCAGAGAGACATTCAGAAACTTTGGTCTGTTTAGCAGGTGTAAGGTCGGGTGTTGAAAAGTATATTTGTGTGTCGTCAGCATAGAGGTGATATTTAAACCCAAAAGATGTTATTAGGTCACCTAGAGAGAGTGTGTACAGAGAAAAGAGAAGAGGTCCCAGGACAGAGCCCTGGGGTACCCCCACAGAGAGATCGATAGAGGAGGAGGTGTTAGCAGAAGAGACACTGAAAGTACGATGGGAGAGGTAGGATGAGATCCAGGATAGAGCTTTGTTCGGAATACCAAGAGTATGGAGAATGTGAAGGAGAAGAGGGTGATCTACAGTATCAAATGCTGCAGAGAGGTCGAGTAATATGAGCAGAGTGTAATGACCTCTGTCTTTGGCAGCATGGAGGTCGTCAGTTATTTTAGTGAGGGCTGTTTCCGTGGAGTGAGCAGTGCGGAAGCCAGATTGTAGAGGGTCTAGGAGAGAATAGGTGTTGAGAAAATGGAGCAAGCGAGAGAATACAAGACGTTCAAGGAGTTTAGAGGCAAAAGGCAGGAGGGAGACAGGTCGATAGTTAGAAAGACAGGTAGGGTCAAGCTTGCTGTTTTTGAGTAATGGTATGACTGTTGCATGTTTGAAGGAGGATGGAAAGGTTCCAGAGCAGAGGGGGGAGTTAAAAATGTGTGTGAGCGTAGGGATTATAGTAGGAGCAAGAGGTTTTAGGAGATGGGAGGGAATGGGGTCAAGAGGACAAGTGTTAGAGGGAGAAGAGGCGATCAACAGCGACACATCCTCCTCTGAGACAGTGGAAAAAGAGTCAAGGAAGGCAGGAGGAGAGTTAGGAAGATGTGTAGGATGGGAAGAAGAAACAGAGGGGATGTTCTGATGTATGGATTCCACCTTTTCCTTAAAATAGTCAGTAAAGTCCTGAGCGGAGATGGAGGAAGGAGAGGCAGCTGAGGGTGGTTTGCGTAGAGTATCAAAGACAGAGAACAGTCTGCGTGGGTTAGACTTGTGCATGTTGATTAGTGCAGAAAAGTAGGCTTGTTTAGCTTGCGAGAGGGCAGAGTTGAAACAGGATAGCATAAATTTGTAGTGAAGGAAGTCTGCGAGAGTGTGAGACTTCCTCCAGAGGCGTTCAGAGGAACGAGTGGAGGAACGCAGCATGCATGTGTGGGAATTTAGAGAGGGTCTAGGGTTAGAAGGGCGAGTGCGGCAGAGAGAAAGTGGGGCATGTAGATCAAGAGAGGAGGACAAGACAGAGTTGTAGTTCCTGACCAGGTTGTCTGGGTCTGCAGCAGAGCTGAGAGAGGAGAGGGAGGAGCGTAAAGTGGAATCAAAGTCAGGTAAGTGAATAGAGCGCAGGTTTCTGCAGAACCGGGGTGTAGATGGAGGTGGAGAAGGGGAGAAGCGAGATAGAGAGAATGAGATGAGATGATGGTCAGAGAGAGGAAAAGGGGAAATGGAGAAATCGGAGAGAGAGAAGTTCTTAGTGAAAACCAGGTCTAAGTAGTGGCCATCCTTGTGGGTGCTGGCTGCAGTCCACTGTTGAAGGCCAAAAGAAGAGGTTAGAGAACCTGAGTGACAGGAGTGGAGTTAACACAGGGATCTGTGATAGCCAATGGTGGTACTGATACTGGGCCCTCCCTTTTTGAGCTGCAGGAAGGAAGTGCCTAAATTATAGCTTGAAGTTCAGCCCCTAAAGGGTGAGACATATTATATGGGCATGTTGTACCCACTGTAACGATGGATGGGTGAAGGTTGGGGTTTGTTGCCTGGTGAGGGTGGGTGGGACTCCTGGGTGGGTAGTGCGAGAGGGTGGGTAAACCCCTTAATTACTATAGCGGTTACTAACCGCTATGGTGATTAAGGGGTTAGGGGACATTAGATTGTTTTTTTTATTGTACTGTATTGTTTGTGGCAATGGATGACATGGACAGTGATGAGGATGAGGACGGCCTTCATCGTGGCAGCCTGGCAGGGGTGAGTGCAAGTTTTATTTATTTTATTTCTGCTTGTTAATGTTTTATTTTAAATGGGCAAATGCACTATTATCCATATCTGGTTAATAGTAATTTTGCCATTACATAACGGGGCCTGTATCTCATGAAGTAGGGGGTCCATGAGGCTAAAACCAATGCGGTTCAGCTTAGGAGACCCCCTGCATATGTACATTAGTATTAAAATGTATATGTATACTGTACGATCGCCTGGAAGAGCTGTGCATGGAGACGCAGCGACTCCATGCAGTTCTTACAGGCTGGTTTTTTTTTTCAATCAGCTATCGCGCTTTAGCATTTTAAGCACGATAGCAGGGGGAAAAGAAAACAGCTTGCGCGATCGGGCATGTTTTTGCCCGCAACTACCCAAATACGCTTCACTTCTTAGTGAATCCCGCGCCTGGCTTCATTTTTTATCGCGAGATTACAAATTTCCCAATCGGGCGCAAATGCTCACTGCTTAAGAAATCGCCCCAGAATGAGATAGTTGTGTATGTTACAAAGACGTAGAAGCAGAACAAGAGAGATAGATAGATAGATGTGTGTGTCCAAATATTTATTGGAAAAGAATGAGACATACAAACTAACCCCGCACATCACACACACTCAAGGCTACAGAACAACTTTATTTCATATAGCACTTTTCCTAGCGCATCACAATTACAGTATATTGCGCAGTAAGCAGCATTGTACCTAGGATTTCTGTTACAGACACAGTACCTGCCCAGATGAGATTACAGTCTATGGTTTGGGTGCCTAAGGCACAGGGCGATAAAGGGAAGCTGACACCAGGATTTGAACCATGTGCTCCTGCTTCAAATTCAGCATGATCTTTAGAATCCGTGCATTTACTCACTGAGCTTCTCTTTAATCCCTAAAAGGAGATGTTACTGTTAAAATGGATGAGAGCAAGTTGCAGCAAGACAGGAGCTGAGTGAGAGATAGCTACAGGTCAATTAAAGACTAGCAGTATCAGAGATAGCTTGGGTGTCACAGTGAAAGAGGAGCAGTGGGAGATAGCTGTGTATTTCATATCAAGAAAGAAGAGGAGAGAAAGCTCTGGATGGTGAGAGGTAGGAAAATAGAGATATTTGCACAAAGGTCAAGAAAATAGAGAGCAGAGAGATTCAGAGGTTGCTTTGTGGGGTGAGTTAAAGTAGCATTTCCACCAAGATTGTAAATTGATATTTCTACATGATTGAAATGGGGGAGGGAGCTTGGGACAGAACCATGTTAGTTTCCGCTCCGAGGACCCTGTGGTTACCGAGAAACTTACGTTTTTAGGTGCTAGGGCTCCCTCATGTGAAAACCTACATGACCAACATGTCTTGACCAATTGAAAATCAAACCCACAATGATGTTGTAGCTTCCTATTGGTGCATGGGACCGATAAGATTTGGCAGTCATATAGAATTCCTGGTGGACACTTTAAACACCGGCACCAAAAACTGTAAGTATTCCATATTCCAGAGGATCCCCAGAGCAGTTCAGCTGAGGAAGACTTCGCTGTTCTATTGATGTAAAAAAAAAAACATGAAGCATCTGGGTTTGCTGCTTTAAAACATCTCTTGTCCTTTCAGGGCATGTACAAGTACCACAAACCACATCCCTATAGTCCAAAAAATGGAAAAGGGTGACGTACACATTCAAAAGCAACTCAAATCTAATTCTTTATTGATCCCATCAAGCGTCATAGTGCCCAACTTTTTAATCTATCTTGCCTCCTTCTGTTGTAGGAACATAACCATGTTCCCGCCCCTGCGCCTCTTTTCCAGAGACAGAGAAGTATAGAATTTCCGGATTTGATACTTCCTACTTGTCATAGGGTGGGTGAAAGTGCCTCCTTCCTACATGCTACTGCATTGAGCACAACTACAGCATCTGTAGCAACCAACTTGGGGTGTACCTAGAAATGTCTGTTTAGTGATGGTTCCCCCTAAGTCGGCCTTGATTAGATGATCGCTTATATTTTTACCTCTTCTGTGCGAAAAAAGTGGTCTAGCGGACAATACAGGTACTAATGAGGCTTCGGTACTTAGTAAATGCCAGTGGTGGGGAATAATGTTTCTAATGTGTCCACTCCAAGTACTGTAAGTGGAAACAAAAGGGATAGAGAAGTCTTTATTACAACAAGTATGTGTGCTCGGTAGCACTCCACAAAAAAGAGAATACGAAAAATATAATTGAAAATAAATGTGGTGCAAGGGAACAGGGAGGAACCTCAGACCCTCCCCCCCCAAACTAAATCACAAATGACTAATAGGGAAGTACCATAAACTGCATCAGTCTGTGGGAAAGGTTATGAAGAAGGGGCGATTTAGGCCCCAAAACGTTGCCCCCTTATATTTTTATCACCTGATTCATTACGTATTTCCACCCCCCCCCCTCCACTTTTTTTCTTGTGTTTTCTCATTCCCTTGTCTCACCTCCTCCCCTCTCCCTTCTATTGATACATATTGTTCTGCTCCTTGAGGATTTCCCTCCAGGCCTGCATTGAGGCTAGTTTTGTAGTTGCATCTATATTTAATACAATTTGCAATTTTTCTTATTGACATCTTGTCTTACTCTGATTGTGTGCTGTGAACCATTGTAAACTGTATAGAAGTCTTTCTTAGAGAAAGAGAAAGAAAGAGAACCAGAGAGACGATGGCTGCGCATAAAACACTGGAAGCAGAGTGGGAGATACAACATCTGCATGTCACAGTGAGAGAGGAGAAGAATGAGTGCTGCAGGGCAGGGCTCTTCAAATAGTTCTCCAAGAGGTATTGTAAAAGTGATGGAATAGGTAAGCACTACACACATAATATAGTGGGGAACACCAAACATCACATTTTGCAGCTAGAACTGTTTTACAATTTATTGTGTCAAAACACTATACCAACACTGCGAAACAATATGAATTAATAATAAGTTTATGCTTAACCTGGGAAGAATGATACAGCACACAAAAAAGATTTGCAGTGAAAACGGCAATCCGTGTTTTTTTTTTTACCCAGGATTGAAGCAGGGGGTCTCCGGAGCTGAACACCGTTAATTTAAGCTCTGGGGACCCCCTGCTCCCAGAGATACTTAACTTAGTAGTATGTGCTGGTAGCTGCTCAGCCACGAGGGATCACGTAATGGCCGTAGTTCAAAGCTCCCGCGCCCTTCAAGACAATAGGAAGCCTAACTGATCGTCTTACCGGTGGCTTTTGAATATCCTTTTGTATTTTAGGAATTGCGTAAAATATCGGGGTCCTTGGATGGTTTATTGAAAGGAAATTAAATTCTTTCTCATTAATGGTATTATTATCTAAACCTTTTTTGAGAATTACATTGAGTGTTTTTTGAAATTCTACTAAAGGGTTTGAATCCAACAACCTATATGTTTTTTCATCATTAAGGATTCGGTAGGCTTCTTCTTTGTAATATGTCGTGCCCGTTACCACTAAGCCTCCCCCTTATCCGCTGCTTTGATTACGATATCTTTATTATTTTCTAAATCCTTTACAGCTTGTTTCTCTTCCACACTTAGATTTTCTCTCCTTGTACTGTTATCATTACTTATTTTTTCAAGTTCATCAAGGACCACCTCAGCGAAGAAGGTTTCAACTAGGTGCCCCCTGGCGAATCTTGGAAAAAAATGTTGAGGATGTTTTAGATTTAGTGTGTTGGGTTGTACTGGACTGGCTGTCATTTTCTAATGATCTCGTAATAGGATTTTTAGCAAAATATCTTTTTAATGCAAGTTTACGGACACATTTTTGCATGTCTATATACATGTTAAAATGATTTGCACTACATACCGGTGCAAAAGATAATGCTTTACCTAACACTCTTTTTTTCATTTTCAGTGAGGGTATATTTGCTAATATTAAAGATATTGTTCTGGTATTTAGCTATTCTATCCTTCCTCATTATTTTGTGTTTTTGATGGATTTTGTCTTTCCCTCCTCTTTTCCCTCTGGGACGTTTTTTCCTTTTTTTTGGTGTTTTGTGTGTCTATAATTTCTTCCAACTTCTTCATTGGATTTTTCACCTCCCTCTCGCTCCTCCAATCTAAAAAAAGAAAAAGTAGGTCTCTTGACTCTTGTCCTTACCATTATCCTCATTTTGATTTGTGTCTGAACTCAGAGGTTGTCTATCCGCATGTTCACGGTGTTCCTCCCTTTTATGTGAATCATCTTTACTGATGTTCTGTCTTAATTGATGAAATGGGGAACTTATATGATATGTGGGACGATATTCTTTATCATTGGATTGACGCTCATTAATTTGATCATTTTTTGACTAGGTTTATTTTTTGGTGTTTTATGTTTATATTATCTCGTTATGGATTGATCATATTTTTGATATGGTTTACCCCATTTTTTACCACCCTTATTATTATTTCTCATATTTTGTTCATTTTTCCTCCAATTTCTATATTAAACTTGCTCATAATTTTGTTTATCTCTGTAATACTTTTTCTGTTTTGTTTCAATTACTTATTTCTCTATATTTTATGGTAGATATTCATCAAAGTGTTTTCCTTATAATCTTATAAGTATGTGTACAATTCTGTCACCAGACTGCCAATCAGAGAACATGTCTGTTAAAGCTGCAGTTCAGTCAATATCCTGCATGTGTGTTTTTTTTAATAAATCAGTTCTGTAGTAAGAAAAAATACTTTTAGCATTTTCTGTTTTTAAAAAAACAACTTTGAAAGACCAATTTTCTTGTATTCTATTTTAACAGCCATTTGCTATGGCACTGCCCCTTCATGTCCTGTCACAAGCCCTGGCACACCCCTTTGTCAGCCCTGCCCTCCCTCTAGCACATGTCAGTGCAGGAGTGCTCATGAATATTCATGAGCTTCCACTGAGTGACAGAGGCAGGATATAAACATATGCCAGCTCTAATTATGTCACCAAATTTCACCTATCAATACATGGAGAACGAATTGACTGGCAGCTATACAGTTCTTTAGGTAATTAGAGATTGCACACATGAAACTATTGAAGTAAAAAAAAAAAAAAAAAAAAAAAAAGACTGAACTGCAGCTTTAAATCAACTGTCATTATGATATAGAGTCCCAGGGTGTTTTGAGCGAAGGTTCAATATAATCATTATGTAAGCAGAATAGCTTCCATCAAGTGGACTTTTGAATGAACTTTAAAAACAAACATTGAAAATGATTGACAGGAGGTATAAAAAGCGGCCAGTACAGATCAGCTGCAGTCCCCTGACAAAGAGACACGTGGTCTTGAAACGCGTAGGGCTTTTTGACTCTCCGAGGACCCCGGAGCTGAACTCCCAGCAGTGACTCCATCATAGTAGCAGCCGGGCAAGCAGCTGAGGAGGAATCCCGAGCCGACAGCCGCATCACAGCTGATGGGAGCTGACATGGAGGCAGCTTCTGCACACTGCCGGATGCTCCTGCATATCGCCACGCGCCTTTGTGAATTGAGCACAGTGAGATGACGCTGAGGGCTACTACCACTGCATGAGGAGAGACATCCAGGGCAGAACGCACTGACAGTAATTCCTACTTAGAGGAACAAGTCCTCAGGATGGATTGTAAGTAGGATTCCAGTTTTAATTAATCTTGGAGAAGTCTGATTCCAATAGGTGTTTCCAACCTTTTTTAGCGTAAGCTGCATATCATATTGTTATTTTATATCAATAAATATATTCCACTAGGAGTTTTTTCATGCTATAGTGTACAGTTAGCATTTCTTTCATATCCTAGTCAGCCAATCTATATTGTTATCAAGGCTAATGCACCATTGGTGTGGTGTATACTCTTTTCTTGTTTTTTATACATATGTATGATCGAATGAGACCTCGAATAAAGACTATTCTGGACACTAGAAGTTGGCGGAGTTCATTTGGATCCACCTAAGTGTTTGGTTTGACTTTAACATATCTTCTAGCATTGGCATATTTGGAGCCATATAGGTCAATTGCTTCAAAAGTTCTCTCTGGTTTTTGAGAAGCCAGTTGGATCGGTTAGGCCGCCTTTGAACTTCAAGGACATTGGGTCTTTTACTTTTATTAATATTTTGGTGTACTGTATGTTGTGTAGTACTAGCACTTATTCAGAAATGTTTCAATATAGCACTGCTTCCAGTCAGCAATCATTTTGTCAGACTTTCTCTGCTTCTCGTCCATGGCAGGAACATTGGCGTTTGCCTTCTTCAGACTGGTCATCACGTTCCCCTACTCACTCTGCATGAGACGCTTTGTCTTCACCATAGACACCCACTTCGCGATCGGTGCAGGCAGACACCTCTGTAGCTTAGCCTTGGCTTCTTACTCTTTATCTAATCATTCATGGAGGAGACAACAGTAATGCCTGGCAGTTTGCAGTATATTTTCAGCGTGGCTCAAGGAATCATCGCTCTTAGGTCCCTGGTCCATTTCCCTGGTACTGGTTGTTGAGCGGTTCTTATTAATAATGTACTAGGTCCTAAAAAATACCAGGTACATCTGGCCGAATAGGTTTGAGGGCGGTGGAAGAGGAAGAAGACAGCAACCGGCGACAGAGGGAGAGGAGGATGTCAGCCGGCAGAGGACGACAGTGGGCGGTGGATGGAGAGAAGGATGGCTGCTCGCGGAGGATGACAGTGGGCGGCAGAGGGAGAGAAGGAGGACAGCAGCCTGCAAAGGACAGTGCACCCCGGCGGTTCGACCTGGATGTCATCTCTCTATATCGCGCTCTTCCCCGACCGTTCTCCTGGCCGCTCCTGCTCCACTCAGGAAAAAAGGGGATCCAGCGCTCCACGGATTCCTAAATAAGTAAATTTATTGTGCCACACAACGTTTCGACCAATCGGTCTTTCTCAAGTGACTAGGCAGACACCAAATGAGGATCTACCCAGTATATATATCCTCTAACATTAACAAAACAGGTGAAAATAGTTATAAAATCACCCCAGCTGCCCCCAATCAGCTTCCCCTGATCAGTCCTATCTTCCTACATTGCCATAACAGTTCGTGAGAGTCTTCTTCCATTTTTTTGATCTTCTTCCGGTTATGCGTTCCAGTGACGTCATTATCCTCTTCTGCGCATGCGCCATCAGCGCTTGCGTTCCAGCGTCTTCCTCCTCTCTTAGTTGGCCAGGTCTGACGTCTGCCATCGCATTGGATTGGTTCTCCCTTCCTCGTGATGATGTGGGGGATGTTTCCTCATCTTGTGAGCTGTTAGCCTTCCCTCTCTCTGCGTCGCAGTGTGGGAGATACTCCTGCGTCCTCCATCATCATGGTCATCTTGTTGTCATCCTGGTCTTTTGTTCTCCTGTTAAAATGGGCTATTCTTCTGTGTCTCTCATGTGCAATATCAGTCCTTTAGTATGCATAGAGAAAATCATTATATGTGATCAGGGGTGGCATTCAATAGTGTGAACCAGTGCAAAAAAGTAGTAAGTGCAAAAAAAACAACATTTAATAAAAAAACTTTTCTAATGCTTGTCAATCTATTCTGTCACTTACTCACATTTAAGGCATTATCACCAACAGCAGCCATGCCACCTAAGAAACATTTTATCTCCTATTAAGAAAACAGTTGAATGATATGTAATCATTTAGCCCTTTCGGATGAACTGTATCTAAAGTGTATGTCCAGTATGACTCACGTGGAGCGCTGGATCCCCTTTTTCCCTGAGTGTACTTTGGATTTTGCCTGGCAGGTACTTCCTTGAACCAGCAGCACCGGTAAACTGTATGTCTTATCTTATTTGTGGAGTGCAGCCTTTACCCTCTTTACATTGCTCCTGCTCCACTCACATGATCCTCTTCTCCCGCCGCCACCGGCTTCCGTCATTCTCTCCCTCTACCGCTGACTGCTGTCCTCTGCATGCTGCTGTCCTCTGCATGCTGCTGTCCTCTGCATGCTGCTGTCCTCTGCATGCTGCTGTCCTCTGCATGCTGCTGTCCTCTGCATGCTGCTGTCCTCTGCATGCTGCTGTCCTCTGCATGCTGCTGTCCTCCTCTTCTGCTGCTCTGCTCCTGCCATTATCCGGGTACCCGGTACATCACTAGTTCTTAGGGTCAGAACCAGATAAACGCACCTTCTGGGTACACAAGTTCAGCATTTGACCCTCTCCGTCTCGTACGTCGGTTCCCTAATCTTGACAAAGGTCCGTGTTTGGACTGAAACATCCATCAGTCCACAAATAAAAGTTTTATATTTTTGCAAAGACCTATAGAGCACTGGCCTTCCGTATTTATGTATGTATATCTATTATTAATGTACATAGCACTTCACAGCAGCAATACACGTCACATAATAACATAAATAACAAATAATACAAATAACACATAATGGGAGGAAGTGCTTCAGACATAAAAGTAACATTTAGGAAAAGGAGTCCCTTTCCCGAAGAGCTTACAGTCTAATTGGTAAGTACTGTAGGAAGAACGTACAGGGACAGTAGGATGGCGTTCTGGTAAGTGCGTCTGCAAGGGGTCAAGGTTGATGTATGAGGTGTATAGTGTCAGTCACGGAGCTACCCACATGCTTTTTTAAGGAGGTGGGTTCTGTGACAGAATTACTTTCTTAATTAATATATGGTGAAACATAGACTCACATTGTCAGTGCTTGTTAGTGTCAGTTAGTGGTGTGTTAGGGGATCTATTTTTGGGGGAGATTAAGGGTCCCTTCAGATGTTTTCCAAATTTCCCCATGTAGTGTTATTCTACAGTTTAAAAAGAAGGAAAAACAAAAAAAATAGTGTAATTCTTTTGAATAAACAGAATAGAAGGTTATTTCCACTCCCAACATTAGACTGTAGAGCACACATAGCATGCTGTTTCTGATGCGGGATGGCATTGGGTAAATCTTTGCAGTCGGGGTGGTGACCAGACGAGCACCGGCACAGTCCCCAACTTCACTCCTTGTCTTCCCAGTTCTCTGGTAGTCTCACACTTCTACTTCACGTTTAACTCCTCGCAACACAATTCAAGGATCATCTGATGTCCTCTTCCCCGGGGACCCCGGATAGAAGAGGACCCCTGAGTAAGAGAACATCACATGATCCTCAAAATGAGACTCGGGGAGCTTGAGTTCGTCTGGCTACACCCTTTTGTGTGATGTCTGAGTGTTTTACAAGAGTTTGTACACGCAAAGTCCTCCTTCCCAACCTTCCCTTTATTGGCTCTCTGTAAGGGCGGGGTCGGATAAGGGTAGAGGAAACATTTAATTGACAAACACTCCCTCATTCACACACCCTAATGGAAATGTTTGTGCTTAGTTTTCTCATAAACAGTACTAACTACCAAGTCAATTAGTTACATTACTTTCAAAATGTTTCCTTCCTGTCAGCTATGAAGCAATGAATAAGAGTTACTTGAATAGATACTCTTTCCTTTGAAAGTTTACCCGGTGGGCATCAGATAACATATTATTCAGTTTCAATTGAGTAATTCAAGGTCATCAGCTCAGTTTGGTTTAATCACGTGGGATTGCTTCTGTTAAACAAAAAATGGACTGATTGGTATCTTGTAAAAAATAAATATATATATATAATTATATTACTGGGGATTGCACCTTTAATGGCACAGAAGCATGATGATCTCTACAGCCAGTCACACTGGATCAGAAAGTTACTATTCCGCAGGGATTTGTGGGGCAGCAGCACATAGAACAAGAGAGGATCAGATCCAACTTGCTGAGCCTGAGCCTGTGTTTGCTTCCCCTTTTATTTCCCATTCTATTTCCCATTCATTGACTCCAAATAGACATTTTTGCCTTTGTATCCCTATTACCAGCATGTTCTATCAACCGGGCGCATGTTGACCATAGTTACCGTCTTCCTTGGAGTTTCGGGAAAGGTTTTAGGAAAGATTAAGTTAACTGGACTCACTCCACTGTACTGAACTCGCCCTGGAAAAGAGGCCAACGTTGGAGAAACAGAGGACAGCAAAGTCATGAGAAGAAGCATGGCAGCAGAATGAGGAAATGTGAGGAAGTAGTACTTCACAGAAAGGGTGGTACATTTGTGAAACAGCCTCCCAGCAGAGGTGCTAAAGTTTAATACAGTAAGGGAATTAAAACATGCTTGTGATAGACATAAGGCTATACTAAATATGAAAGAAATATGAAAGAAAACCAGAGATCAAATAGGAGATTTTGCAATGGACAGGAAAATGGGCAGACACGGAAGACCAAGTGGTTCTTATCTGATGGCAAATTCTGTGTGTCTGTGGTACAAAAAGAAAGAGATGTGCTTAATAATAATCCCCAGGCATTACACGGCACTATTCCCTGTGCAATACGTTGGCTCAGCATCTTAAAGGCTGTTGTTGTTTTTTATCAGCCAGGCGCCTTCCAACCAGTCCAAAAAAGTAATGCAGGAGAAGGTTTCTGGTGCAAGAATGTGGCGAGCAATTTATTTATATAACAGAAATAAACAAACTGGTTGTAGTGGATGGGGGTTTCCTGGGCCCTAGCCACACTTTGGGCCTGATAAACAAATATAAATAGAAACAACAAACAAAAGAAAATCCTATCTCCCACCAGAGGTTTACAAACTGTATATAAAGGATTTAACTCTATTCTCCACTTATTCCCTTGTCCAAGGACCAAGGAAGAGACTAACGCACTGCCATGAACAAACAGAGCAGAAAACAAAAGATCCCTTTGTTATTATTAGTATTATTATTATAGACTACATTTCTGTAGCCATGTATCCTCTTGGCTACTAATCTGCCTGCCTAACACATAAGACCTGATACCAGTGCAGGCAGTGTTAGGGTTATTCTTGGTTGCACTGCAGTAAACAACTCCCTTGAGTGACAAGGGGGTGGGCCTAAGGCCTGTGTACTGCCCTATCAGGGGTTCATACCTAGGACCCTCCCCTGGGTACAAAAGGGGCTGCAGATCCAAATTTAGTGCAGTACTGGAGAGATCCCTTCCCTCAGAGGAGTGGGAACAGCTGCCCCATATTCCACCATGGTATATGGGAGCTAAGGATAGACCTTTGGGGCCTCAAGCTCCTTGGGTTCATTCCAGGGACCAGAGAGAGAGAAAGTAGTATACATGTTGGTATGCTGTACTGTTGTGCTATTGAAGAATAAAGAACTGTTCTTGTTTTATATACTCCTGCCTGAGACTGCAGTTAATCGGGGGAGTACAAGACGGTTTTTCTGCAGGGACGGCACCCAGTTCTGCTGGGGCCTGCTGGAGATGGAGGTGCTGCACCAAGTGAAAAACCAGGGCCGCCATCAGCAGGGGACAGAGGGCACTGGCGTCCTGGGCCCATTGTGTCAGGGGGCCCGGCCGCCGGCGGGCCCCCGTGTGTTAAAAAAAAAAAAAAATGTCTTTAAAAAAGGCCGTGTCAAAAAATAAATAAATATATAAATAATGAGGAGAGAGGATCCAATCAGGGCCCTCCTCATGGGCAAGGAGTGGGAGGACTTAAGCTAATATAAGCAACTGCACAGGCGGGAAAAGCGTGTTTGAATGTTTCCGGCTGTGCAGTTGGTTATTCAAATACACCACAGAAACCTTAAATAAATCCATGCTTTAATTGTTATTTGTTATTAGTTGTCCTATGAATGTGATTGTGTCTGTCTGAGTTTCAACCTCAGTCACTGTTGTGTGTGTCTCTGTCTGTCTACAGTGTACTGTATACTCTCTCTAGTCTGTTTTTTGTCTGTCTCCGTCCCGTCCGACATCCCCCCCCCAACCGGCATCCACCGAAACACCCCCCCCCCAGGCCCCAACACCCACCGGCCCGCCGAGTCCAGCCGCAGCCTGCTCCTCACTACCACCGGCATCCACACTGTCTCTTCCCCCCCCACACCACCGGCATCCACCCCACTCCCCCCAACCGGCATTACCACCCCCCTCCACCGGCATCCACATTCCCCCCACAACTACCGGCCCGGCATCCAGAGATCCTCCACACCTCCGCGGCATAACCCGGCATCCACACGGTCATCGCCCCCCCCTGGCATCCACACGGTGTTCCCCCCCGCCGGTCCCCCCTCCACCCAACTGGCAACCACCCCCCTCCACCCAACCGGCATTATCACCCCCCTCCACCGGCATCCACCTTTCCCCCCCCCCTCCGAGGCCCCCACACCTACCGGCCCGGTATCCAGAAATCTTCTGCGCCCGCCCTCCACTCCTCCGCGCCCGCCCTCCACTCCGCGACATAATCGGTTGTGGACCTAGCCCACGCGTCCCTCCGAGCCGCAGCCTGCTCCTCACTCGACCCCCCCGGCATCCACACGGTTATTGTATGCATTTGGGGGCGGGGAGGTTGTATATATTTGAGGGGGTGGATTTTTTTTTAATGTATTTGGGGGTGGGAAGATTTTTGGTATATATCGTGTGGGGGGGGGGGGTAATGAGTGAGCGTGGGGGGGGGGTAATTGACAGAGGGAGAGGAGAGAGGGGGTGAGTGAGGAAAAGAGGGAGTAAGGCTGCGTCCTCGCTAGCGGTGAGCGGGCGGCGCTTACCGCGGTTATTTACATGTATATGTAAGTCTACGCTCACCCGCGCTCAGCCCTTATGTAAACAAAAAAGACTAACTTTCTAGTACACTCAACTACCTGCAATGCCCCCCGTGCACACTTACGTAAATGCCAGGACACCCGGCGCTCGTGCTTGGAGCGCTTTCTAAGTATGAGCGCGCTCAGCGCCAACGGGGCCGCAGCCTTAGTGAGAAGCAGAGGAGAGAAATACATGCGATGGGGTGAGACAGAAGGGAGAGAAATATATGGAAAGGAGGGAGAAAGAGAGGGGGCTCGTGAGGTATGAAATGGGGGGGGGGCGGCGGCAGGCAATACCGTCGACACGGGGGGGGGCCCTGCTTAAAATGTTTGTCCCGGGCCCCACGATTTCTGTTGGCGGCCCTGTGATGGACTAAGTGGAATCCTAAAGCCTGTCCTGTTCATCCCCACTACCACCGGTGGACACTCAGGGGGCTATGCACTAAGCTCAACGGCTTTGCGTTCTGATTTGGCCAAAAAACAGGTTCGTTAAAAAGTGAAGCCGGGGACGCGATGCACTAAGGCCTTGAGGCCATTTTTTAACGTACCTGCTCAAAATAGCTCAGAACAGCCACAGCGTACGGTTTGCTTTTCCCCCCCCCTACTAGCGTTCTTAACCTTTACGTTCGCTAGCTGATAGAAAAAAAAGCCGCATGTAACATTTGCATGGAGATTCTGTATCTCCATGCAAGACTGTTACAGGCGATCGTACACTAAAGAAATACATTTTAATAATAGTGTACATGAGTAGGGGGTCTCCCGAGCTGAACCGCATTGTTTTCAGGTCCGAGGACCCCCTACTTCAGGAGATATAGGCCCCGTTATGGGGTGCCGGTATCCCCTGCACTTTAAAGCTCCCGCATCACGTGACCGGGACATTTAAATTCTGCAGGGGATACCGGCACCCCATAAAGGGGCCTATATCTCCTGAAGTAGGGGGTCCCCGAGGCTGAAACCAATGCGGTTCAGCTAAGGAGACCCCCTGCACATCTACACTAGTATGAAAACACACATAACAATAAATAATAATTCCTTACTGTAGCGGCTGTCCGCTAAGGTAATGAAGCTATATTAATGTATTTTTAATAATAGTGTGCAGGAGCAGGGGGTCCCCTGAGCTGAACCGCATTGATTTCTGCCTCAGGGACCCCCTGCTTCCCGAGTTACAGGCCCCGGTATGGGGCATCGGGTGCCTGTGCCGCCGCCATCTTTATAGCGTCCAAGACGCGACGTGGGCTCTATAAAGATGGCGTTCACACTGGCACCGATGCCCCAAACCGGGGCCTGTAACTCGGGAAGCAGGGGGTCTCTGAGGCAGAAATCAATGCGGTTCAGCTCAGGGGACCCCCTGCTCCCGCACACTATTATTAAAATTTACATTAATGCAGCTTCATTACCTTAGCGGATAGCCGCTAAGGCAATGAAGGGGCTAAGGCACATTAGCATGTTTATTGGGGACAATTGTCCCCAATAAACAACACACATCCCCCCGGCCCCTAACACATACAGTACTGTAATGGGCAAAATTACTATTATCCACATATGGATAATACAGTAATGCATTTGCCCATTTTAAATACATATAAATTACAATAAATACAGGCAATATATATGACACTTACCTTTTACAGGCACCCACGATGAAGGCCGTCTTCATCCTCATCTTCATCCTGCCCATGCCCCCTCCGATGCTGCAAGACATACACAAGAATAAAAACATCCAATGTAATGTCCCCTAACCCCTTAATCACCATAGCGGTTATTAACCGCTACAGGCATTAAGGGTTAACCCACCCTCACCCACCGCTCGGGAGGCCTACATACCCTCCCCCACTAACCCCCCACCCCGTGAGGTCTAACCACCCTCACCCACTACCCAGACGGGGGGCCTACCCACATAACCTTGGGGCCAATACCCCCTCCCCCCACCCCCAGTAACACATTAAAAACAACACACAGCCCCACAATAAACATCATTCTATTTATTAAATACATAACCCACCCCCTGTGCCCCCCCATAAATACATGATTTATCCTTTTACATACAGGGTTCATACCCCAGCCCCCCGTGAGTCCCCGGTGGGCCCGGCGGGTCACCTGACAGACCTACAGGGTACCAGCAACTTGTTTCATACAGGTTCTGGAGCCCTGTTGGTGGGTCCCGCCAGGCGCCTTGGCCCACCAGGTGGTCTCTGCGGGTCAATGACGTCACATCCATTCTCCCCCAAGCCTCTGTCACATGGACAGAGCCAATCTAGAGCTAGAGCCAATCAGAGTAGGGATGTAGTTCCCACGCTCTGATTGGCTACCGTACCATGTGAGGCCGGCCATGTTTCTTTTCATGACGTCATCTTAAAGGCAATTGAAGCACAGCCATTCTGATTGGCTGTGCTCTCATTGCCTTTAAATGACGTCAGCATTTTGTTTTTGTACGGCCAAATCACATGTTTTTCACGGCCCAATCAGGACCGTGGGAAACATTTGAGCAAAATGTGACTTCATAGGCCTATAAAAGCCTATGTCGCCTCATTTTGAAGCTAGTCGCCGAGGAGGGAACATCTCCCCTCCTAAGAAGAGAAGAAGGGCGTGGCGTAAGAAGACGGAAGAAGACGGAGAAGACGCCAAAGAAGAAAAGAAGACCCCAAGACAGACGGGAAGGATTACAAATAGAAGAACAAGACACCGTTATGGATTGTAATGGTTTTTTATTTTATGGCTTACCTGTGGATTGGTTCCTGTGCTTCCGGGTCGCCTGGATTTCGATGAGTGGGCATCTAATGATGACTAAACAAAAGAAAAGTTTATTGTTTTTACTTTTGCAGGTTTTTTTTATTTTTCCTTCATGTCTTTTATTTTTTCAGTCCCATTTAATGCCCGTGAATGTAGCGATGTACCTATGTATATAATACATTCACGGACACTGAATGGGTGTATTGTATGTGATTTTTGTATGGAAATGCATTGTTTTTTATGCTGTATTATTGCCCCTGTATTTTATGTATATCTATCTATATGGATAGACATACAGGGATAATAATTCATTGTTTTGCTAATGTTTATGTTCTTTTCATGTATGGCTAATGTATTTATCAGCTTTATTTTGTCATTGTTGTGAATAATGTAATTTGTATTTAGTTACAGGTTAATTGTAATGGCTTCTTTATGGTACTTAGATTAGAATGATGGTGGTTACTTTCAATTAGAATTCTTTTGGCAATGGTTTGGCTTTAGGAATTGAATAGGGAATTGTATAATTGATTTGTATTGTATTGTAATTGTTTGAGGAAATTGATTAATTGATTGATGCTAATTGTATTGATTTGCTGAGTTTTTATTTGATTTTCATGATGGCATTGCTGGTTAGGGGACATTGTTCATATTGTATTTTATTGTTACATATATTTTGCATAGTGTTACATGATGCACAGATTAATTCCATCATGTACACACTCAATGCAATTGTGTGACATTTCATATACATTTGTGTAGCTGCTGTTTTCTTGGGTTATATTTACAATGGCTGCTGGATTTATTTTAACATGCAATGTGGTGAATTTAAGATTAAAAATTCATGTTTTGATTTATGCATGTTTTATGTGTTCAATAATGGGCAAATAATCTATTATCCATATCTGGATAATAGTTATTTGGCACATTATTGTACTGTATGTGTTTGGGGGGGGGGGGGGTGTATGTATTGAATGTATAGGTCAGGTTTATTTATTTTACATTCATGGTTGGTTCCTTGGTTCTGCGTGAGACCTCTGGAGACCACCTGAGGTATCCTCGGGTATCTCACGGGTATCAGGCTGCGTTGTCCACGGGTGACACCTGCGGGGAAGAACCGGTGGCCTCACATCCGTGGGGGCACCGTGGACCCGTAGTGTGCGGGGAAGAACCGGTGGTCCCACATCTGTGGGGGCACCGCGGACCCGTAGTGAGCACCCGTGGGTCCCCAGACCCCCATGGGAACCACCCGAGGCCCCTCAGACACCTGTGGGTCTGACCCGGGGCTCCCAGACATCCGCGGGCCTACCGTGGGGACCCAATTGTGGCCCACGGTGACCCGCGGAGACCACCTGGTGGGCCTCGCGGGGTCAGCCGGGGACACCCGCCGGCCTGTTGTATGGGTTTTGCGCATACAAAGATGAAAAGCAATAATTTTTTCTAAGTCAGATTTCCTGACGTGTTCTGATCAACGCAACTTTTGCGTATGCTAAGGTTGCGTTGCTTAGTGCATCCCGCTTAAGGGCAGAATTTAACGCAAACAGGGTTGCGAACGAGCAAAGTTGGACTTAGAAAAAATTCCGTAAAAAAGTAATTTTTAGAGTGCAAAGTGCCTGTTTGCGTTGCATGTTGCAGTACAAGCAATATCCTACATGTGTTTTTTTTTTGTTTTTTTTAATAATTCAGTTCTTTACTATTAGAAAATACTTGTAGCATTTAAAAAAAATAAAACATGAACAATTTTAAAGACATTTTTAATGTATTCTAATGTAACAAACATTTTTGTTCCAAAGCAACCATATACAAAGTCACATCCCCTTCCCCTTCTGAAACAACACAACCTTTTTGAGCCCTGCCCTCTCTATCAGTGAACCAATTGAATCTAGTGCCTGCCTGGTCACATGATCTTCCTCACAGAACTTTGTCTGTCAGTGCAGCAGAAGATTACCCAAGATGCATGTAGTGAACCCCAAGCCGAATTTCAGCGATCGATTACAGGAGAACGGATCGATCAGCAACTTGTCAGTGTGTAGATTTTATTGATGCACATATTGAATGAAAAACAAAAAATATTTAAACAATGACAGCTTGAACTGCAGCTTTAAAGCACTAATTCCCATTAACCTGATCTACAGCCACCCATCATACAGGGACCGCCATTTTGTAAGATATTTCTTGATTGTTTGTGCCAATTTCTACCAATAAAAAAAATACAAATATGTTATACAAAAACAAAATTGCAGCACAGACTGTAGTGTTAATATTTATTTTAATATTTGCTGCTGTAACTGGTTCTAATTTATGTTCATTTCTAGGAATTTCTATCGAGCTTGGTTTTTAAATGTTCTAAAGCTACAGCCTATAATTTAATATATAATAGTTGGAGGGGCCGCTCATTGAGATGGCCGTGCAAGTCCCCCCTCTTTCTCTTACACTCCCCCTCCCCCCACACACACCTCTTCACTATCTATCCCCCCTCTATTTCTCTCCCCCTTCTTACACTCCTCCATTTCATCCTGTCCCTCCCCCATTTCATCCTCTCCCTCCACAAGTGTATTTCTCTCCCCCCTGTCTCTCACTCCCCCTCTCTCACCTCGCCCCCCAACTCTCCCCCTCCCTATCTTGCTCACTCACTCACTCCCCCTCTCTAGCTTACCCACTCTCTTGTTCACTCCCCCCTCACGGACTCCCCCCTCTTCACTGTTTCACCTCACTCTCCCCCTCTCACACCCCCCTCTCACCCTTTCACCTCTCCCTCTCTTACACCCCTCCCCACCCCCTAGATGTATGTATCAAGAGTCTAGGCAATCCCCTTTTGTATTCAAATTCTTTATTATTACATAGAGAATATGTGTATGAAATGTATATGAAACTTTTACATTCGAAGTATGAACATTGAATTTGAGCTGCAGAAACTCCAAATGTGAGAATTCTCAAGACATAAACAGTTTTAGAGGAAAACCATGTAGGAAAGGCTTACAATCTGGGCACTATGTCAATTGTTATTATTACTTTATTCTTGTATTGCATTACAGTGTACGCCTCACTTTTCATGAAATCCAAAACATTGCTGGTTTAAAGTTAAACAAACACAGTACAGGAGTACTTATTATCATTTGTTCTTGTACTATACAGAGTTTGCTCAGCCGATTAACAATATGATATGTTATAGGATTACAGAATAACAATAGATTGGTTAGTGCTCCAGGAATCGAATCAGGGTGGGAGATGTATCAATTGGTGCATTGTTCCAAAAATAGATGTAACCCCCCTTCTAAAGGGTTACTAGTATGGTTAGTATGGATCGGACCTCACCCTGTGTTGTCATGGGACCATGACATCACAGACAGTATATAAGGGGAGGGGAAAGTTCAAGATGGTTAGGTTCCAGGAGGGCAAGAGTAGAGGAGCCTCGGGGAGAGTGGATAAGTAATGTTTATAAAGTTATAGCACAGACCAGGCCCCCCTGTTTATTATATTGTAGATAGGTACAGTACCCTATAAGTCAGGACCCCAGACAAAGGTTAAGGGAGTCCACAATAAGCTTTAAAGAGGCAAACGGCATGTCACAGAGGGTCTCAGTAACGAGGACTCCGGGGTGCCGGCGAATCAGCTCTAACCACGGATCTGCATTAACAGTCCTCTCTGGCAGCAGGAAAGTTGCAGTTCCCTCACCGACAAAAGGTAGTGGGGTCACTTGTACAGGACCCGCTAAGAGTCCCAATGGGACTAGCAATAGTGGGATAATACAGAGGGAGGTTCGGATCTCCGAACAAATAAGCAACTAAGAGATATACCTCCGTCTGAGTGTTAAGAGTGGGCATTCATGGAAGTGCATAAAGCATCGATTACAATAAAGAAATAAAGAGACATTACAACGTTGTATAAAGTGTGGTGTGTGATCCCTGTGCCTGGGGACCCGAATAAAAGACTGTTGTATGACAAAGGTTCCTGGCGCACATTATGCCACAAACTTGCTACCTCACGGCCCAGCCGCCTCAATCCAGCCCCTGAGTCAAGGTAACCCATGTGGAGTAGCCATACTGTACATAACACACCGATGTAATCTCCCTAGAAGCCACACAGGGAGGGTTACATGGGTGAAATAGCCTAGTTTTAGCTTTGCATCATTTTGTGTCAGTGTATCAAGGTGCTGTGCTCTAATTTTGCATTGCTTACTCCATTCAGCTTTTTGGGGAGAGGTTACAAGAGAAGTTTGGGAAGGTGATTGTGAGCATAATATAATGAGATGTAGAACAATTTACACCTATAACCAGTGCAATTTCCTGTTCTCTTCGCATCTTATAAATCCACTGGGTTTAGGTGGCGTTCGCCTCTGCCCCTAAGAGATCTGCACCAAATGTAAAAAATAAGATTACTAAGCTCCAAATTAAAGTCCTCTGTGTTTTGTTTTTTTTAGCAAATTGCACCATTTGCAGACCCACTGTATGGAGAGGAATGTGGTTAACCCAAAGAGCGTACAGTTTAAAACTGTAATAAGTAGTAAAGAAGGACAATAGGACAGCATGTCATTTTATATATATATATATATAAAAATATATTCCAGCCTCCTAACCATCAAGAACCAAGTAATATCACTAAGGGGGATATTACTCTGACAAACCCCACTGACATTGCAAATGCATTCAATGATTACTTTGTGGGGTGTGCCACTAACTTATTAGCGAAACGCAGCACAAACCCCAAACCTGAATCTCATCCTGGGAGTACCCCTATAGTCCCACCCCCTCCCAACACTGCCCACAATTTTCAATTTAGCCCAGTATCTGAAGAGGAGATTACACAAGCGCTCCTCAAACTAAAACTAAGCAGCCAATGTGGACCCGACTTACTACAATCTAGGTTCCTACGACTTGGTGCCCAGCCATTGCCAAACCAATTGCGTCCATAGTCAACTCTATCCTTTCTGCAGGCCATATCCCTAAGACCTGGAAAACTGCCAGAGTTGTCCCAATCTTCAAAAGTGGGGACAAAAACACTGTCTCAAACTACAGGCCAATCTCACTTCTCCCAATTCTATCCAAAGTTATGGAAAAATGTGTCCACTCCCAATTAAGCGATTTCTACACCAAGACAAATTTCCCTAGCCAATTCCAGTCTGGGTTTCGTCCCAAACACTCCACCGTAACTACCCTGCTAAAAGTTTGCAATGAAATCCAGTGTGGAATGGAACGGGGACAACTCACTGGTGCAGTATTCCTAGATTTTGCAAAGGCTTTTGACACCGTTGATCATGCTATCCTGCTTAACAAACTCCAGAGCTCTGGAATAGGGAAACGTGCTTTAAACTGGTTTCAGTCCTACCTATCAGGAAGATCCCAACATGTGTCCATCTCAGGCTCTAACTCCAACCCCCTGGATATCACTTGTGGTGTCCCGCAAGGCTCTGTTCTGGGGCCCCTACTCTTCTCAGTGTTCATTAATGATCTTCCCACAGCTTGTAAGGAAGCCTCAATACACATGTATGCAGATGACACAATCCTGTATGCACACAGCCATAGCCTCTCTGACCTTCAACACATACTTCAGTCTGACTTTTTGAGACTCGAAAACTGGATTTCCCAAAACAAACTGTTTTTAAACACTGACAAGACTGTAACAATGGTATTTGGGACCAAGACTAAATTTGTAAAGCTTCCAGTGACTGAGCTCCTGATTAGAACCAACGCTAAAACCACCCTAACACCTGTCACTAGTTTTAAATACCTGGGCTTATGGTTTGACTCCCACTTAACATTCGGGATGCACATTGATACCCTGACAACCAAGACCTATGCCAAACTAGGGGTACTTTACAGGAACAAATCCTCCCTAAGTCTCCTGGTCAGAAAGCGTATTGCACAGCAGATGCTAATGCCAATTATTGACTATGGAGACATAGTATATGGCTCGGCTCCTCAAACCCACCTTAGCAAACTTGACACCCTCTACAATTCAATTTGTCGTTTTGTTCTCCAATGCAACTACAACACACATCACTGCGAAATGCTCAAAGAACTAGATTGGTCATCACTAGAGTCTAGGCGCAAAGTTCACCTTTCCTGTCTCACCCTCAAATACTTTCTGGGCAAGCTACCCAGCTACCTGAACAAGCTCCTCACCCCTACCACATGCAGTACCTATCACCTGAGATCAGACTCCAAAAGACTATTCATGGTCCCAAGACTCAACAAAGTATCCGGACGTTCCTCCTTCTCCTTCCGTGCACCCCAAAACTGGAACAACCTACCAGAGACTCTCATATCCACCACCAGCTTAAGTTCTTTCAAATCTAAGGCTGTCTCACACTTTAATCTGGTCTGTAACTGTTTCATACGCTCATAATATATATTTTCTTTAACTGTGCATGCAATGTCTTGTATATAAATGTATACCTTGTTCATTTATGTAACTGTATTTGTAACCATGTATTATTTGTTTTACTCTGTGCCCAGGACATACTTGAAAACGAGAGGTAACTCTCAATGTATTACTTCCTGGTAAAATATTTTATAAATAAATAAATAAATAAATATATGCGGCTGCAATGCTTTTATGGTGGAGTCCCAGAGCACCTAAGATCAAAAGCGCAGAGAAGGAGACAGGGACTTGTTGATGCAGGCGGTTTTAATAGTTCTGTCCACTCCTAATCACCACATCCTGATTGCATATTTGAATTGTGAGCAGCAATCAAGTTCTCAAATGAAGAACAGATTTCAGTAGGGCACAGAAAGCTTTCTACGTGCATGCCACTCTGTGCACAGCACACAGGGCATGGGAAGGATACTGCTAACCACAAAGGAGAATGCAACATTGCATAGGAGAGGTGTAGCTGCAGGCCCATGGAAGCATTCGTGGGTTAGTTTGATGTAATACTTAGAAAAACTTGGGGTGCAATGGTAGTAGGTAGCTATACACATGCATGATGTTGGTGGTACTTTTCGGCAGGATTAAGATCCACTGGCAGAGAAAGGTGTTCGGTCACGAGGAGTGCAGGATTGCAGACTGTGTGGCAGGTTGTAAGAGTAGCAAATGTATGGGGTTGAACTAGAATTGATGGGTATGATGCCGTGCACACTGATAAATGTAGGTATGTATGGTGCTATTTGGATTGGTATTGAATTGAGTGCAAAATCCAAGGGTATATAAGAACTGCCTCTACATTTACCTCATTACTTCTATGTATAGTATGTACTGGGCTACATGACTTGTCATTTCATTACATAAGCCCTTTGTTGCCATAAAGGCCAGGCAGTAATGCACTGCTCTGGCCTGCAGTGTGTTGCTGACCTCTTTGGCACTAAAGGGGTTAAAGGATTTGGATCAATATTTAATTAGTACAGGTGCCATTAGAGCCCTTATGTGGAGGCCTGTGCAGAAATGTGGAATTTACAGTGATAGAGATGTATAACACATTGAGCCGCGAAACCCCCATTCAAGTTGATTGCACCCGTTGGACTATATTTTATTACCCCCAAAGTCTTGCAATTGTTCCAGTCTAGGGGAATGTTATTTCAATGAGACTTCCAGCACTTTCTGTACCTGAGAGAGCTTCCAACACATGACCTTGGAGCCTGCGAGGAAGCTCCCCATCCCTCCCCACATACACCTCCCAGTAAACTTACATATAAATAACTACACAATGAAGGTCTGGAGACTCCATGGCTGCAGCTTTTATTCAAACAGATAATGTACCCCGATAAGTGCTAACCCTGCCAGCGTGCTCACCCCTGGGTAATGGCCGATAGTACCCAAATCATGGACAGCAAGACCCATCAAGCCGTGCACCTCATGGCCCACCTGTTTAGCGAGCCTGAGCCCCAGGGAATCACGTAAAAATGAGCCCTGCCAACTTGCCACTCCCAGCCACCACAGGGCTTTCCCGCACCATAGAGCCCCCATCTGGCAAGGTTGGGAAGGGAAAGCAGCGCCACTGATTAGGGGGGGGGAGGAGGAGGGAACCTAGCCCCGACGCTGAGGGTCTCCAGACTGCTTTTCTGAAAAGGCGTTTCAAAACCCATTTGACAGTGAAAGGGTTACTCTATCCATTGGCATAGTCTGTCTGTGAATGGGCTGAGTTATAGTGTACTTCATTCTGGGCATAATTCCTCCCCTCTCTCCATAAACAGAACAACCAGGACTGTTTCCACACATCTGGCAGTGATTATGTGTAAGGCATGCATTCTGCTTCTTTTTTTTTCTAAGCTGCCACAGCATAAGCAGCTGATCTCTCTCCCACAGCAAGAAAGTGTCAGGCTCATTATTATTTTGCATTTGTAACTTGGTCTTTACTGCTTAAAAACTCTTCAATAATAAGCATTGCGTTTTATTGACACGAGGCACCACACTTAATTGACACTGTGAACTTTGCTGTAATGCATTACAGTAAAGGTGTCCCATGGCGCTCGGGAGATCCTCACTGTGTTCAAAGGGGGCCCGGCACCACAGGAGTAAATAGTAGGTGAAAGGGAGCTTACGAGTGGGCGCAGGAACTGGAAGGCCTCTTTCAGCTCTCATAATCCCTGCTCTCCTGATGTATGTATGTCTTTATTTATATAGCCACTGGCTAATACATTTTCTATGCAGAAATCCGCAGTGCCCAGGTTTTTTCCTTTCACACATGATATTGGGAGTACCTAGCAGAGATTCCTGAACCAGGAGCATCGGTATTTATATCATTTTTCCCTTGGGGAGTGCAGCATTACCCTTCAAACTGCTTTATTTATGTAGCGCCATTCATGTACATAGCGCTTCACAGTACTAATACACACGACAATCATATAAATAACAAAGAATACAAATAACAGATCATGGGAATACGTGCTTCAGACATAAAAGTAACATTTAAGAAAAGGAGTCCCTGCTCCAAAGAACTTACAATCTAATTGTTAGGTAGGAAGAACGTACAGAGACAGGAGGAGGGCGTTCTGGTAAGTGCATCTGCAGGGGGCCAAGCTGATTATGTTGGTTTTATAATGTTATATTTTTATGTTATTTTAATAAAAAGAGAGAAAAAAAATATGTATGTATGTAGCCCTGTTTCCCCCTAAACAAGAAGGCTACCGGTGTTGCCGCTACCTGTTTGTTCACAGAGGACCTAAGCCTCCGCCACTGGGAGCCTGAGGTATACTTATCTCGGTGCAGCGCCTCCACCGGCGAGGGATCCCAGCGTAGTGGGAGGAGCCCCTCACCGGAACCAATATACACAATAATTACACACAGGTATATTATAAGTGTTTACTAAACACATATGAAAATATAGCATCCAACATAACACGACCCTGCACGGCCTTCCCCAACCAATAACACCTTCCGGGTGGAGCCTCCAAAATCACGGAGTGCCTGGGTACTTAACCTCGTAGTATCCACAAGCCAGTCCCTCCCCCAAAGAGTATGTGTGGGATAGCGCGCTTCCCTTTGTGTGTTGGGGCCTGTTGGTGCACGTGGCTAATACATCTCTGGTCTCCGTCCAGACCAGGTTAACAAACAAAGCGCACCGTGGATCCGCGACGTGATTCTGTACCGCGCTTCACCGGTTCCTCTGCTGTGATGATCCTTAGGCCGATGCCTCTGGATTGTACCCCTATAATAGCGTCTCTGATACTGTGGCCTTATTCTACTCATAGGCATCAGGCCACACTACACCATTAGATGTAATGTCCTGCTGCTGATGTCCCTCACTGAAACACTAAGGCTGCGTCTATACTATAGCAGGCGGAACGGAGCGGAGGCGCGCGCACGCTGCGCATCCACATCTATGGTCCTCTTTGAGGATGCCTATAGATGGCGCCAGCGAGCACGTCAGACGGAGCTGGCAAAGGCGCGAAATTGAAGGAGACTGAGCCAAGTGATTTTTTGCGTGATGGCATGATCACGTGACCTGTCTTCTCCAATCAAAGTGACATTTTTAAAGTGACGCCGTTTTTTTTTGTATGCCGGTGCTAAACACACACAACACAAACAACATACATAACACACACAAAATTCAAGTTAATTTCCATACCGGGGGAAAGTGAACTTGTCTGCACAGTGCTTCAGATGCTGAATCTGAAAAAATGCCCGTGGATCGGGATGTGAGGTAGGGAAGTGACGTCCACGCCTCCAAATTTTTATTGCCAAGCCCCCAAATCGCACCCGCAGCATACTCTGCAAAGCCATGAAAAAGCTCAGGCTTTAGCAAGAGTATTGCAGCGTGGGTGCGCCTCCCCACCGTTCTGCTCCGTCTGTGTGAGTATAGACGCAGCCTAATGGGGAAGGGTCCCTATCCCAAGGCCTTTCTGTAACAACCAGGGAGTCACGCCGTTCTCAGCGTGCTCCCCACTCACCGGTAACGTTGCCGGGTCTCCCCGTGCCGATCAACCAGCCTCCCTCCAGGACGCCGATCGCCGCCACTCCAAGGCGTGTGCGCGCACGCCGGCGCTCCTCATATGGTGCCGGCTTGGGGGGCGCACGTGGTTACGCGCTCGCAGGCGTGGCCGCACGGAGGCGCAGACATATGGAGGCGCTTCAGCCTCTTAAAGGCACCTTACCTCAACATAATGCTGCAATCAAATGCAGTCTTATTACAGAGCTCGCTAGCTCCTCCCCAGGGAGCCCTTCTGGACCTATCCCTGCCGGTGCCTGGCCTATCCACACACCCCCACCTTGCTACCCTGCCATTGGAGCCTCTCTCCTATATATACCCTGCGGTTTCACTGAGTCGTTGTTCTCATCACTCTCTGCCTCCCTAGTCTTGTCTTGTCTTGCAGTCTCATTCTTGTGTACTGAACTGGCTTCCTCTTCGACCTCTCCGCACCTCTGGCATCCCGACCCTGGCATACGGCAATACGACTCCTCCGCTCTCTCTGCTCCCGATCCTGGCTTACGGTAATACGACTACGTCACTCTCTCTAACACCGGACTTGGCTAACAGTACCCACTACGATCCGTACCTCTCCTGCCCCGGCCCGGACACCCAGACTATTCTACTCTCAAGACGTGCCCTCGTGGCCTTTTGTGGCGTTATATCCTTTCCCACCTCAGCCCCGTGTTCCCGCCTCGTTTGTGGTGAGCACTCCTTGACACTTTCCCTGCAGCATACACCATCTACAGTGAATCAGGGGTCTATCTTGGACCTAGGGGGGGAATCTGGCCTAGTCCAGTGGAGCGCAGCTCCCTGGACATTACCTTTACCCTCCCTGTCTGGATCCCGACCAGCGTGGTGTCTACGCGCACCAAATGTATCTACTTCTCTCCTCTGCGCTTCCAGGAGCCCTATTGGTTCTCCTGCAAAACATGTCTCACCGCCCCTGAGGCTGCTGGGACTTGTAGTCCCCTTCCTAGGCCTATTCTTATGGGCCGCCGTACTCTCTTTCACTGCGCAGGCGCGAGCTTGCAATGGCCACCAAGTACTTGCTGTACATACGTGAGCCTCCCTGACATGGCGGAGCCCTTAACTGCCCCTCATTGCGGGTCTCCGGAGACCCCATCGCCCACAACACCTGCCTGAGTCCCCACGGAGCCATCGCCCTCTCGCGCAGCCCAGAGGTAGGAGGGGAACCTGGCTACATATATTTGAAACATATATATATATATATACACATATATATATAGCCCTTGTTCCCCTGTAGCTAAAATGGGTTACCGATGCTGTCGTTACCTGTTGGCTCACAGAGGGCCGGAGCCTCTGCCACTGGGAGCCTGGGGTGATTGGATGTCCGCCTCGGTGGAGCGCCTCCACTTGAAAGGGATCCTGACGCAGAAAGTTATGCCCCTCCCAGGAACAATAACAGTAATACACTCACACAGGTATATATATATATATATATATACAGTGTTCGACAAACCTATACATTTGCTCGCCCCGGGCGAGTGGATTTAACCCCCGGGCGAGTAAATATTGGCCCAAGCAGCACACGTTTGGTACTAGGTGGCGAGTAGATTTTTTTGTGTGGCGAGTAGATTTTTTGGTGATTTGTCAACACGTGTGCGTGTGCGCGTGCGTGTGTATAAAACATAATACTGAGTTAAGTTATGGTGAGTAAAAAAAGTGACAAAAACCCTCCACAGGAAAGCAAATATGCAAATATAGCTGTATGCTCATCTGCATGTCTTAGGCAGGTCTGCAACCCCGCCTTTCCCCATTATCACCCAGCATACAGCACTTCCACTGCAGCAAGGGATTCTGGGAAATGACATGCAAATGAGCACACAGTGTCACTTTTTGCCTCAATAACCATTTTTAACATGGTTCCCTATAGGCTTAAGCTTGCTGCATGGTCACAGCTTTGAGCACAGCCAGGGTTAAGGTGCATAAAATCAACCCCACACTGATGAGACCCATCAAGGTCGAAACAGCTGTCTGTGGGTGGTTTTCTGGGTATGCACCTTAACCCTGGCTGTGCTCAAAGCTGTGACCATGCAGCAAGCTTAAGCCTATAGGGAACCATGTTAAAATGGTTATTGAGGCAAAAAGTGACACTGTGTGCTCATTTGCATGTCATTTCCCAGAATCCCTTGCTGCAGTGGAAGTGCTGTATGCTGGGTGATAATGGGGAAAGGCGGGGTGGCAGACCTGCCTAAGACATGCAGATGAGCATACAGCTATATTTGCATATTTGCTTTCCTGTGGAGGGTTTTTGTCACTTTTTTTACTCACCATAACTTAACTCAGTATTATGGTTTAGCCTATCCCATAGCCTCTCTTGCATTCCCAGTAAAATCAACCCGACACTGATGAGACCCATCAAGGTCGAAACAGCTGTCTGTGGGTGGTTTTCTGGGTATGCACCTTAACCCTGGCTGTGCTCAAAGCTGTGACCATGCAGCAAGCTTAAGCCTATAGGGAACCATGTTAAAAATGGTTATTGAGGCAAAAAGTGACACTGTGTGCTCATTTGCATGTCATTTCCCAGAATCCCTTGCTGCAGTGGAAGTGCTGTATGCTGGGTGATAATGGGGAAAGGCGGGGTTGCAGACCTGCCTAAGACATGCAGATGAGCATACAGCTATATTTGCATATATATATATATATATATATATATATATATATATATATATATATAGCAACCTATACTGTACACACTAATAACAGTACCCTGTACCCCACAGTTTAATAGGCCCCAACCTGATACCACCAGTGAGTGTCCCTGTAACAGGGACTTATCTCTGTTAAAGCAACTTGCCTATAATCCAGCAGTGTGCTGGTTAATTGCATACCAGCAATTAACCAACTCCACCTGACTGATTAGAGGTCTCTCAGAAATAGCCTGTTCTGAGACAGGAAGGGGGAATTCCTAAGCTCACATTGGAGCTGACCTAGGAAAGACAGACAAGAGGATTTCCTTGTGGACACTGGACTGACCAGAAGACAGATGTTTTGAGCTGCAAAGATACTGCAGGCTGACAGCAAGACAAAGGGGAGCAGACTATACCTGGACAGACATTGCCTTAGCACACAAAGGTGCACCCAGACTATTCTACTCTCAAGAGCAGAGAGGCTTCCCCTACACATACAAGAAACAGATAAGACTTTCTTATGGGACTGTTATATATCTGTATACTGTATATGTTTATATATTTATATATTTGGGGCTGGTAAATAGCTTAGCTAACCACCCAGTTAGAGAGAGCTGGACTACATATGTAGATATTCTCCAAAACAGAGCATGTTTTTCTTTGGCTTATTTTGAATGTTCTGCTGTGTTAAAGGGACAGGCGCAATAAAGCCTAATGTTAGTTTCACTTTAAACGGTCTCCATTGCGTACCTCTGCACACATCTCTTACAGTCCCCAAAATACATTGGGTGTCCTTCTTCCAATGTCAGGCCCACCCAAAGTGTATAGAGTAGCGCTACCCTGCGAATTATTGGTGCACTTGGTTGATGTACCTGCCGAGTACTCCAGTACTCGGTGCGGCCGGCTTTGCGAAGAGGATACGCTGATCCAGCGACATTGTCGTCCGCGATGGCGTCCGCCTCTACGTTGGGTGGTCTCCGGTAGGACGGTCCCACCTTTAAGAATTTCTGTACGTAGGTGGTCTGGTCACAGATAACAGGCCGTGAGTCACCGCGCGGCATCTTCACTGATGCCTATCACTATAAGGCTACTGGGGGGCTTTCCCTGAAGCAGCAACAACCTAAACGTGAGTGGGGCTTATCTGGGACCTAAGGGGGTACTCTGGCCTAGTCTGAGTGCCACTGACACTCAGACCCTACCTTCCCCTTCTCCGTCCTGGCTCCAACTGACGTGACTCGCCCTGAGCGCACCTAATGTATCTACTTCTTCGCGCCATGATCCTAATGGCCCTATTGGCTGTTCGCGCCATGTGTTCAGCAGCACTTGGGGCTGCTGGGAATTGTAGTCCCCGCTGATCTCCTCATGGCTGCCGGGACTCTTCCCCTTCTGTGCATGCACTGGATCTCGCGCATGCGCGATGACATCCAAGATGGCGGCGCCTTCCACTCTGCTTATTCCGGAGCCCCCGGACCGCTACCCGCAGCTTCCCTACCAACCATGTGCTCGCTGGGTATCTGTACACCCCACCTGCACATGGTGCCCATGAGCCTCTGCAACCTCCCGAGCGCACGCCCCAGACAGTCCGGTAAGAGGGGATCTGCCTAAATCCTCCCCCTTGTGAAAACCCCAACGTCTCCGCTTGGGAACAACGTAACATCACAACACAGAAAAGTTATATAATAAAAATACTGTACAGGTATATAACTTAACACAGGAATCGACTTTACACAATATTATACATCTCAACGAACATGTTGATAACTGAGGCCAGCTTGCTCTTAGCCAGCTGCTGAAATTCATAATGGGGTGCCCCTAATTGATCGTAAGCCACTCTAGTGGGAGGGCGTCTCACTCTCTAACGTCTGCGAGTCTCTTCTGCAGTATCTTCCACTGTGGAAAGTCTATCATAGTCCTGGGGCCTTGACCCTTCTGTGATTGGCCATTCAGTCTCATTAAAGTCTCTTTTAGGCACAAAACTTGGGCTGCTTGGGTTAAATGGTCGGCTTGTTGAAGCCACGTGTGATGGTAATTATCCGGTGCTCCCTCAGGAGGTGCCCACCAGTCTCCATTGGAACCAGCAGAGGTTCATTCCAAAGGATCTTGGCTAGATTCGACTTCTGAAGCGGGAGTCTCAGGGGACTCTTCTGGCTCACTGGCTGACATTAAAGTCTCTGGCTCCGAGTCACTCTCTCCCACTTGGGGACTGGGCAACAAATGATTTCTGTGCCAGACCTTTACCCAGCTATCCACGTCTCACATGCGGTAGACCGGGAGGCCAGGCATCTGTGTGTCTACTTCGAATGCCCCATCACGCCAGCGGTCGGCCAGCTTGTGTTTGCCGGGTATTCCTAGGTTACGTAGGAGAACGGCATCTCCAGGCCTTAGTTCCCGATATCTGACCTTCTTTTGTTATTAGTGTTCAGCTGGGCTGAGGCCTTTTCCGCTAATTGATACGCGTGTTGTAGGCTGTCTTGGAGTGCGCAGTATTGGGTACCCCATCGGTAGATACCTGAAGACGGATGTCCACAGGCATCCGTACCTCTCACCGAACATCATAAAGTATGGAGTGTTCCCTGTGGATTTATGTTATGTGCAATTACAGTATATGCATGCACCATCGCTTCCACATGCCTGCTCCATACAGTCTTTTGTGAGCTCTTTAGGGCGCCTAGCATGTCGAGCAGCGTTCGAATGAACCTCTCTGGCAGAGCGTCTCCCTCTAGATGATACGGAGTGGTTCTGGACTTCTGTATGTTGAGCAACTTAATCTCTACCTTGGTGAGTGCATCTGATTTGGGATGAAGTATTTCCCCCACAGCACTTTAGCCACCATTATTGCCTTCTTGATCTTTGGTAGGAAAGGCTTTGGCGTACCACGTATAGTGGTCGGTCACCACCAGCACGTTCCCGATACCTCTTGAATCCGGTTCGATGCACAAGAAGTCCATGCACATGAGGTCCATGGGACCTGAGCTTTTTAGATGGCCCATTGGGGCAGCACGAGTGGGCAGTGTCTTCCTCTGGATACATCTCAGGCATTTTCAACAATGCCGTTCTACCGACTCTCGCATTTTGGGCCAGAAAAATCGGTCTCTTATTAACCCAAAGGTCTTATCCACCCCCAGGTGTCCGTGATTGTTATGCAAGGATCGTAACACATGGTACTGCATACTTCTGGCCAGAACCAGCTGTCGTCGGTCAGGATCATTGTGAGAGAAGGCCTGCTCTATCTGGAATTTGTCCCATTCTCTCATCAGGATTGCGACAGTGTCGGTGGGAGCACATCTAACCAAGGAGGGATTATTCTGGTGTAGGGCTTCGCGTACAGCGTTAGCCACGGGATTGCGTATCTGAGCCAGTACTATCTCCTTCCACTTCAGGAGGGTGTTCAGAAACATTTTCAGGCCGTCTGGGTGGCAATAAGTGGCGGGGAGTGCCTGGGGTAGGCATCCCAGAGAATCTGCTACTCTCAGTTCGGAGAATGCCACTTTATCTTTTTCAATGGTCACCGTGAAGCACATCGCCCATATCCCTGGTCCCGGAATTTCTTCCCAGAGGCCGTCTTCTTGCGTCGTACTTAGTCCAGGTCTCCTGGATGGAGCATCGGCTCCTATATTTAAAGGCCCAGGCTTGTATTTCAAGGTGAACTGGTAATTGGACAGTGCTGTGGCCATCGGTGGCCGGTGGCATCCAGCTTGGCGGACGTTAGGATGTACGTCAGCGGGTTGTTGTCTGTGCGTACTTCGAAGGAAATACTGTATAGATAATCGTGGAGTTTCTCCACTACTGCCCACTTGGTAAGAACTCAAGCTTATGAACCGGGTAGTTCTGCTCACTTGCGGTTAGGCTTCGGCTCGGTGTGGACCAGCCGGATACTTCTGTGCAGAACGGCTCCAAGCCCGTTGAAACTGGCATCCACATGCAGGACGTATGGCTTTTCCGGATCGGCGTAAGCCATGACCGGAGCTTGAGTCCAGTGAAAGCCTTTTCACATGCATACGTCCACTTGTCGCCGAAGGATGTGGAGAAGCGGACTTCTGCTGAGGTTCCTCATGGTAGATTTCAGGAGGTTGTTGAGTGCCTTGGCCTGGCTAGAGTATCCTTTAATGAACCAGCGATAATACACGCAGAACCCCAGACATTAGCGTAGCTCCGTCACATTTTCTGGTTTCGGCCAGTTCACCACAGCTTCGACCTTGGCGGGGACGGTAGCCAATCCGTCTCCGGACATGATATGACCCACGTAGGTAACAGACGTTCGGCAGAACCAGCACTTGTCCAGGGACAACTTCAGGCCTTCCTTACCGAGCCTAATACCTTCAAGAAGCGTTCCTCATGCTCTTCTAAAGTTCGTCCGAACACGATGATGTCATCGAGGTAGACCAGGCACTCACGGGGATTCATATCCCCAATGGTTTTCTCCATTAGCCGCTGGAAGGTAGATGGGGCACCACAAATGCCTTGGGGCATTCGGGTGCCCGTTTTTTTTAAAATGAAAGTTAAAAAAAAAAAAAAAAAAAATGGCGGGCGCATGCGCGACGGCTGGAGTGCATGAACGTGTGAGCCATTAGCTCCGTTCTCAGCTGGCGGCAATTTTAAATAAAAAAGCAGCAAAACAGCACAATCAAGCCCCAATTCATATCTCCACACTGCCTCAAAGTCCCAGGATGCCGAGAACGACCCGCTCAAAGAGTACATCAGCGGTCCTGACAGATTACTTTACTAAAGGAGACCCAGCGCGGGCCCCCAGCCAGGAGGGAATGGCGCCAAGTGATTCCGAATCGGAAGAGGAGGAAGATGTCGGCCAAGACACCAGCAGAGACAACCAAATTATGAGACGCAGAGACATGAGAGAGTTCTGCTTAGACATCAAAAAGTGCTTTCAGTCTGAAGTGGCAGCCCTGAGAGCTGATATCTGCGGTATAGGAGAGCGCACAGACTCTCTTGAAAAAAAAATGGACGCCACAGTCAAAGCACTCCACAAAACAGACAGACAGGTGGCACAAATGAGGGAAACAGTCAGGGATATATTGGATCGGCAGGAGGATGCGGACAATAGGGATCGGAGGAACAATGTGAGGATCCGGGGGGTCCCAGAGACTGAAACGGATCCGGAGGACTTTATGTGCAGATGGCTCCAAAACATAATGCCCGACCGTTCGGAAGCAGACCTGCACCTGGACCGCTGCCACAGGGCATTGAGGTCGAGACCACAGCAAAATGCCCCCCCAAGAGACATAATAGCCCGTTTTCACTTTTTTAGAGTGAAGGAGGCATTCTGCCAAATGACCAGATCTCAGGGAGACTTTGAGGGTTATAAACTGCAGGTCTATCAAGACATCTCACCCACTACCCTGCTGAAAAGACAACAAATTGCCCCCGTAACTAAAGTGCTGAGAGAGGCTGGGACCCGCTACCGTTGGCTGTACCCGTTTGGGTTAATGGTGATACAAAATGGCGCTGCCACCACGCTGCGGAGACTAGAAGATGGCAGCAGCTTCCTCACCAAACTAGGGCTCCAGGACAAAATACCCGCAGAACTAGCCACAGGGGGAGCTGCACCCGACACTTCATGGAAAGAGGTGAGAAAAGCCGACAAGCGACGTCAACCCCACAGCCCGAAATGAAATCGGGACCTGAGCTGCAAATACAGACAAACACCCTACCTGTTCCCGTTTCAGTTACTGTTCCATAGTTAAAGAAGCAGTTCAAGACCCTTTCAGGTCAGTTCCATGGCTCCCCGCAGCTTCGGCAGCACCTCTCCACGAATGGCGGCCATCTTGGAGCAGCTCCCGATCCACAATGAGAGGGGAGGGGCCGGAGGAAGGAGACTGAGGAGGCAAATCTCGCGAGAGGACGGCCTGCCACTACCAAGATGGCGACGGTCGTCGTCACCACGGGAGGAGCTGCAAAGCATCACGAGAGGATCCCGACTGCATAGGAGCCACAGACGGAGGGTTTGGAGGCTGAGCAGCAGACCTGTCGAGCTGGATTGAGTCCCGTGGCAAGGAAGAAGCAGAAGAGGGGAGGGGGGGCTTAAAATGTTTCCAGTTACTCAAGGTTTAACACAACACACCACAGTACATTAATAAATAAAGTGACAGGAGGAGAAGGTATAGGTATAGGCACAATAGGTATAGTATACTAAAAAAAACAACAAAAAAAAACAAACAAATGATGAATAATAGTTTAATTTTTACTATTACCTTATTACTGTTTACTGTTAATGGAGAGTAATAAGTGATGTTTTAAAAAAATAAAAAATAAATAAGAGGTCAAGGGGGACCGAACAAAAGCTAGGGGAGGGATTTCGAGTTAGTTATAGGGAGGGAGGGGAGCTGGAGGTAAGCTAGGTTACGTAGTTAGGAACGCGAATAAGTTGGGGGGGGGGGGTTTGACGATAGAGTCAGTTCTTTAAAAGTGCTAGAGGATAGCTCATGGCAAGAGATACCACGTACATAATGGTAAAATTTGTTTGCCGGCGGGGGCTTCAGTCTGGCCGTCGCTGTGCGTCTACAGACTCGGGCCGGGGCGGATGCCCAGGTAGCCGAGAAAGTCCTTGGAAGAGGGTGGAGCGGAGGAGCCCTGTGGAGGGGAGGAGGGAGCCAGGGGCGCGGGATGAGTTCCACCTACCCGAAGGCAAGGTGGGGGTGGTGGTCTGGGACCATTATTGCCTCACCCACATGGTTGTTCATATCAATGTTGTTTTTTTCCCTTTATGTGTCCTATGTCCCATATGTCTTTCCCCTACCCTTCCCCCCCTCCGGCCGGAGAGGCAACCCGCTGCCATTGAGCGCACCGCTGTGCACTGCAGAGAGGCCGAGTACTCCCGCGGGGCACCGGACACCCCATCTGAAGACACACAGGACAAGAGGTGAGAACACACGCACCTCATGTCACTAACATTTATCTCACACAACGCCAAGGGGCTGAATTGCCCGCGTAAGCGGAAAATAGCGCTCACCGACTATAAACGTAAGGGTGCGGACATTGTGTTGCTGCAGGAAACACACTTCAGTACCACCAGTTTCCCCAAATATTTTGATAAGCAATTTAGACAAGTTTACCTAGCGTCCGCAAGGGTAAAAAAACGCGGAGTAGCGATACTGATACATAATAGGGTGGGACTGGTGGTGGATGAGGTGAAGAGGGACAAGGAGGGTAGGTTCCTGTTACTCACAGGGTCCATTAACCAGCAACCGCTCACGATCGCCGTAATATATGCCCCTAATGGACAAGACCCGGCCTTCTTCGCCTCATCCTTTGAAACTATCCGCAAACACGCTAAAGGCGCATTAATTATAGGGGGAGACTTTAACACGGTATCAAACGCAGCCCTAGATCGCCCAGGGCCCTACAGAGGCCGGACGGATCCTGGATCCAGGGCCCTCGAACAGTGACTGCGCGATCTACAGCTGGTCGACATCTGGAGGGAACTCCATCCCCTCACCAGAAACTATACTTTCTACTCACACCCACACGACTCATTTAGTAGAATCGATTACTTCTTTGTCTCTAGTAGACTGGTCCCAAAGATCGCCCATGCGGGAATCCACGATATTTCGTGGTCCGATCACGCACCAATAGAGCTATGGTGCACACAGATAGGACTGGACAGGCCAGGAGCAAACTGGAAATTAAATGAATCCCTTCTAAAAATCCCGGATCTACAGATCAGGATTGGAGACGAAATCCAAACATTCTTTAGAGAAAACAAAGGAAGCGTTAGCTCTCACATAACCCTCTGGGAGGCACACAAAGCAACAATAAGGGGGAACCTGATTAGTATTGCGGCCCGTAAGAAAAAAGAGAGCAACGCTAAAATCAGGAGAGAACACGCGGAGCTAAAGACACTGTGGGATAAATATAAAATCACCCCAGACCCTGCCACCCGCCAACAGATTGGTGACGCTCAGACTAAACTAAATCTACTTCTGGCCTCTCAGGCGGAGAAGTCGTTGAGTTGGACTAAGAGAAGATTCTTTGAAAAAGCAAACAAACCAGATACCCTGCTGGCTAATATGATCAGCGCTAAAACCAGTAATTATAATATCCAGGCCCTACGGCTGGAGTCAGGCAACACCACGGCCAACCCGCAAAACATTGTAGCGGAGTTCAAAACATACTACGCGAAATTATATGATGGGGACAAAGTAGCCCATTCGGCTGGCACGGACAAAGCCCTGAAAGATTTCTTGAAGGGCTCGAATCTACCGGGCCTGAGTAGGTTGGACAGAGAGGCAATGGGTAGTGACTTTACAACGGAGGAAATATTGGAGGTTATCAAACACCTAAAACCCTCTAAAGCCCCGGGTCCCGACGGCTTCTCGAATCTTTATTATAAGAAATTCGGCAAATTCTTAACCCCGTTCCTTCGCAACATGTTTAATCAAGTACTGGGAGGCACCCCTTTCCCCCAACAAATGCTCCAAGCGTCCATCTCGGTAATACACAAACAGGGAAAAGACCCGTTGGACTGCAAAAGCTACAGACCAATATCCCTGATCAATTCGGACATTAAAATATATGCCAAACTCCTGGCCAATAGATTGGGTCTCATCCTACCCAGACTGGTGCACCCAGATCAAGTCGGATTTGTCCCGGGTCGACAGTCTTCAGACAATACCCGACGAATCATTGATCTGTTAGAAATAGCCAATGCCAGATCAATACCAGTTATGGCGCTCAGTCTGGACGCAGAAAAAGCATTTGATAGGATAGACTGGCCATACCTTGAGGCCACGCTTGGAGCGTTTGGGATGGGAGAGAAACTAACAAAAGCAATTTTCGCCCTTTACGAGAATCCGTTGGCAAGGGTTACCCACCAAGGGTTCGTCTCGGACCCCTTCCAAATTAAGAGCGGAACAAGACAGGGCTGCCCGCTCTCCCCCCTCCTCTTTGCTTTGTGTATGGAGCCACTGGCCGCCCACATACGCGAGAGCAAAGACATCACGGGTATAGACATTGGAAACCAGTCGCATAAGGTGGCACTCTATGCGGATGACGTGTTCCTGACTATATCTAGACCCCTTACCTCTCTGCCAAATCTTTTTGACCTGCTGGGGAGATTCAACAGGATCTCTGGATTCAAAATAAACCAGTCCAAATCTGATGCCATGAATATTAATCTCCCCACGCACATGGAGATGCTGATCGCCTTAAATTTTAATTTTAATTGGCAACCGAAAAACATTAGATACCTGGGGATCAACGTCACCAAGTCCTATGACACGCTATATCAGGCAAACTATCCCAAATTGACACAGACTTTGAGAGGGGACCTCAAAAGATGGTCCACCCACAATATTTCGTGGATCGGAAAGATCCACTGCGTTAAGATGAACCTGCTTCCACGCATCCTATACCTCTTCCAAACCCTCCCAGTGCCGATAGGATTGAAGGATGTCCTCTCACTTCAATCAGCTATAGATAAATTTATCTGGGGAGGCAAGGAAGCGAGGGTGGGAAAACAAATTATGCGTAAACGAACGGAAGCAGGAGGGCTGGCGGTACCTTGTTTGTTGTCCTACTACAAAGCGGCGCAATTATGCCAAATCGTGCAATGGCACACGAATCCAGACTCAAAAAGATGGGTCGCCCTAGAAAAGGAGCTCTGCTCCCCGTGGCTCTGGAACATGTAATCTGGCTCCCCAAAAAGGCACGGACTGGTGCCAAACTGCCGCTATCCTCCATGAACAACTCGATTTCGGTTTGGGAGGCCACACGTATGAGATGTAGCCGGACCCATAAAGCGTCAGGTATGACCCCACTTTGGGATAACCCACTTTTTGCTCCGGGCCGGACCAGCGCAGACTTTTCTATCTGGAAAAAAAGCAAAATTAACAGGCTAATAGATCTGGGGGGAAAACGAGGCGTTCAAATATTCGATTTACTTAAAGAATACCAAAACATTCCCAACGCCGAGTTCTTTAGATACCTCCAGCTCAGAGCGTTTTATCAATCAGTGCAGCCCCACATACCAATGACGAATTTTGAAAAGCTCTGTCGTTCGGGGACATCCACCAAGGGACTCACATCGCAGATGTACGGGGAAGTAATCAGTTCTAGTAAGACAGTGACGGACAAAACGGGGTATATGATTAAATGGGAAAAGGACTTAGGGGAGGAAATTGATGTAGAGGAATGGACAAAAATTGTGACGGCGACTTCAAAAAGCTCAATGTGCACGACTTTGAGGGAGAATGCATATAAAGTTATGATGAGATGGTACCACACCCCCACTAAATTAGCTAAATTTCTGCCCAGCTACTCCCCATTGTGCCCACGACAATGTGGACAACAAGCAGACTTGCTCCACATGCTGTGGTCTTGCCCCAAACTTACGCCGGTCTGGGATTCAGTTAATGATTGGCTGAATAGGATCCTCGGCACATCCACCCCCGTCGACCCATGGCGGTTCCTTTTGAACAGGCCGCAAAAAGGTCTCTCCAGGGGAGCAAATAAACTGGCGGTACATTTCGCAACGGCGGTGAGGGGGGAGATCGCAGCACGTTGGAAACAAAATGAAATCCCAATAATCGCAAAGATCAGGAACCGAATTTGGTCAGTTTGCCAGATGGAGAAATTGACGAGTCTGGTCAATGACACTGGCACAAATTTCTTAAAAGTCTGGTCACCATGGTTGGCACAGACAGACATACAGGGGGTAGACAGGGCCACGATTTGGCATTGATAGATGTAAAATGCATTCTCCCTTAAAGAGGCCCTAAGACACCTCGACGGTCCACGAGCACACACAGTTCATGGGTGGACAGAGAGTGTGGGGTACACCGGTTGCCCACCGGACTATCGGTTTTCTTAATTGCAGAGAGCCAGCGGTCGCACGTTTAGAAGCGGAACCTCAGTCGGAGATCCCTTCCCACCCCCCCTCTCCCCCCCATTTCCCCCTCCCGGCTGGGAGCTATATGTAGTTTGTCGGTTAGTCTGTCTGTCTCCCCGTTTGTCCAAAGTACACAGATATTACGCATGCTGCATGTTCCCCAATTACAGGAGGCACGTTTCCCTCCAAATGTTTACCATGAATGCATGACATGTATGTTCACACAATTTAAAAATAAAAAATTTCAAGTTGAAAAAAAAAAAAAATGGCGGCGCCCCTTGTGCGCATGCGCAGAGCCGAGGTCCCGTCGCGCATGCGCAGGGAAAGCAGGGTGTCCGGCCTGTGGGCCCACTCTCCCCTCCCGCTCCCAACGTGGGACGGAGGGGAAGCGCAATGGCGGGCCCGCGCACGCCAACCCAGCTTCCCACGCGCGTGCCAACCCAGCTTCCCCCGCGTGCCCGTCTCCAGCCGCCCACCTCCCGTGCCCCCCAGCCGCCCACCTCCCGCGTCCCCCCTCAGTCACCCACCCAATCACTCATCCAGTCAGTCACCCACCCAGTCACTCACCCACCCACCCAGTCACTCACCCACCCACCCAGGCAGTTAGTCACCCACCCAGGCAGGCAGTCACCTGTATTTTGTTGAAAATATAAAAATAAACATATTGCATTGTAATTTTTTTTTTCTGTATTACAATAAGAAGAAAACAGTTAAGTAAAAGTTGTGTGCTAAAAAATATTTTTTCGTGGTAGGTGTGCTATGGGTTCAGGGCGGGGGGGTCCTGCTCCTTTCATTTGTCCTGGGCCCCATGATTTCTGTTGGCGGCCCTGATCCCCCCCAACTTTTCGTCCAAAAACAGTCCACACATAGGGTGACCAGATTTTCAAAATGAAAAACCGGGATACAATAAAAAATTATTTATAAAACAAATTACATCACGTGACGCACCCCGTTGCCATGACAATGAGACACTGATGTCAGGCGGTGACATGTTGCCATGACAATGTGGCATCACGTGATGCCTCGGCACCATAATGTGTCCCGTTGGTGGGGGCTGCAGTGTGTGTGTTTGTGTGTATAGGAGGTGGGCCCTGCAGTGTGTGTTTGTGTGTATATAAATAATGAAGACATTAATTCAAGTTAAAATAATTAACAAATTAAAATTAAATAAATAATTAATTGACATAAATTAAAATTAAATAAAAAAATGTAGGCATTAATTAAAATTAAGACTTTTAAAAATGTGACATTCCTGACCTTGTGTGTATATTACACTTTGAAAAATAGGGTCTCTTGCTCTCCTCGTGGCAGTCAGTGACATCACTGCCATGCAAGGCCGCAGACAGCTTTCCCGGGGCCAAGGAACAAAGTTTCCACAGGGGCCCTCTACCCACGTTTTGGCGGCCTTGCGAGAACCCCCCCTTCTCACACACCTCCTCACCCTCACCCCACCTCACACTCCCTAGTCACCCTTACCTTCTCCCCCTCTCTCTTACACCCCCACCCCATGTATTTTTCTCCCCTTCCCACACTCAACCTCCCTCCCCAATATATGTGCAAACACAGTGACACACACACACACACACACACACACACACACACACACACACACACACACACACACACACACACACACACACACACACACACACACACACACACACACACACACACACACACACACACACACACAGTGACAAACACACAAAGTGACAAAGACACACAGCCCCTCCCCTCCTCATACTTCCCCCTCCTCTCCTCATACCAGCCCCCTCATACCTCCCCCTCCCCTCCTCATACTTCCCCCTCTTCTCCCCTCATACCTCCCCCAACTCTCCATATACCTCCTCTCCTCATACCTCCCGCTCCGCATACCTCTCCCTACCCATCCTTTCCTCATACCTACCCTCTCCCCTCCTCATATCTCCCCCTCCTTATATCTCCCCCTCCTCATATTTCCCCCTCCCCTCCTCATATCTCCCCCATCCCTCCTCATACCTCCTCTGCCCTCCTCATATCTCCACCTCCCTCCTCATATCATATCTCCCCCTCACCGCCTCATAACTCCCCATCTCATATCTCTTCCCCTCCTCATATCTCCCAATATCTCCCCCACCCCTCGTCATGTCTCCTCCTGCCATCCTTATCTCCCCCTCCCTGCCTCATATCTCCTAATACCTCCCCCCCTCCTCATATCTCCCCCTCCTCTCCTCATATCTCCCCCTCCTCTCTTCCTCCCCGTCCTCATATTTCCCCCTCTCCTCCTCATATCCTCATCCCCTCCTCATATCTCCGCCTCCTCACCCCATATCTCCCCCTCCTCACCCATATCTCCCCTGCCCCTCCTCATTTATTTATTTATTTATAAAATATTTTACCAGGAAGTAATACATTGAGAGTTACCTCTCGTTTTCAAGTATGTCCTGGGCACAGAGTAAAACAAATAATACATGGTTTCAAGTACAGTTACATAAATGAACAGGGTATACATTATATACAAGACATTGCGTGCACAGTTAAAGAAAATATATATTATGAGCGTATGAAACAGTTACAGACCAGGTTAAAATGTGAGACAGCCTTAGATTTGAAAGAACTTAAACTGGTGGTGCATATGAGAGTCTCTGGTAGGTTGTTCCAGTTTTGGGGTGCACGGAAGGAGAAGGAGGAACGTCCGGATACTTTGTTGAGCCTTGGGACCATGAACAGTCTTTTGGAGTCTGATCTCAGGTGATAAGTGCTGCAAGTGGTAGGGGTGAGGAGCTTGTTCAGATAGCTGGGTAGCTTGCCCATGAAGAATTTAAAGGCAAGACAGGAAAGGTGAACTTTGCGCCTAGACTCGAGTGATGACCAATCTAGTTCTTTGAGCATTTCGCAGTGATGTGTGTTGTAGTTGCATTGGAGAACAAAACGACAAATTGAATTGTAGAGGGTGTCAAGTTTGCTAAGGTGGGTTTGAGGAGCCGAGCCATATACTATGTCTCCATAGTCAATAATTGGCATTAGCATCTGCTGTGCGATACGCTTTCTGACCAGGAGACTTAGGGAGGATTTGTTCCTGTAAAGTACCCCTAGTTTGGCATAGGTCTTGGTTGTCAGGGTATCAATGTGCATCCCGAATGATAAGTGGGAGTCAAACCATAAGCCCAGGTATTTAAAACTAGTGACAGGTGTTAGGGTGGTGTTAGCGTTGGTTCTAATCAGGAGCTCAGTCACTGGAAGCTTTACAAATTTAGTCTTGGTCCCAAATACCATTGTTACAGTCTTGTCAGTGTTTAAAAACAGTTTGTTTTGGGAAATCCAGTTTTCGAGTCTCAAAAAGTCAGACTGAAGTATGTGTTGAAGGTCAGAGAGGCTATGGCTGTGTGCATATAGGATTGTGTCATCTGCATACATGTGTATTGAGGCTTCCTTACAAGCTGTGGGAAGATCATTAATGAACACTGAGAAGAGTAGGGGCCCCAGAACAGAGCCTTGCGGGACACCACAGGTGATATCCAGGGGGTTGGAGTTAGAGCCTGAGATGGACACATGTTGGGATCTTCCTGATAGGTAGGACTGAAACCAGTTTAAAGCATGCTTCCCTATTCCAGAGCTCTGGAGTTTGTTAAGCAGGATAGCATGATCAACTGTGTCAAAAGCCTTTGCAAAATCTAGGAATACTGCACCAGTGAGTTGTCCCCGTTCCATTCCACACTGGATTTCATTGCAAACTTTTAGCAGGGTAGTTACGGTAGAGGGTTTGGGACGAAACCCAGATTGGAATTGGCCAGGGAAATTTGTCTTGGTATAGAAATCGCTTAATTGGGAGAGGACACATTTTTCCATGACTTTGGATAGAATTGGGAGAATAGAGATTGGCCTGTAGTTTGAGACAGTGTTTTTGTCCCCATTTTTGAAGATTGGGACAACTCTGGCAGTTTTCCAGGTCTTAGGGATATGGCCTGCAGACAGGATAGAGTTGACTATGGACGCAATTGTTTCCGTAAGAACGATGGCTTTTGGTTTATGCATAAGGCACCATGCCCTTAGTTCGTCCAGTTTGGGCAGCAGGCTCCGGATGTTTATATGGGCGACAGATAGCCCTTTCTGGAATTTAAAGGTGGAATTCTCAGGGGCATGGGACAGAGCTGAAATGGGAGGACCTGGGTTAGGTTCAATATCACCTGCTAAAGAGAGAAATAGTATGAGTAGAAATTTGGGTAGTTGTTTGCAAGTTGTAGATTTGTGATGTTTGCCATTTGAGTGAGCAGTGGTTGGTGTGCTGGTTTTTAGAGTTCTCCACCAACATTCAGTAGATAGTGCAAGGCTTCTGAGTAGTCCAGGGTGTATGGTGATGTTGGGTGTGGGCCATGATGGAGGCCCTCCTCATATCTCCCCCACCCCTCCTCATATCTCCCCCGCCCCTCCTCATATCTCCTAATATCTCTCCCACCCATCCTCATATCTCCTAATATCTCCCCCGCCCCCCTCATATCTCCTCCTGCCCTCCTCTTATATCTCCCTCATCTTTCCCCTCCTCATATCTCCCCCTTCTCACCTCATATCTCCCCCTCCCCTCCTCATACCTCCCCCGCCCCTCCTCATATCTCCCCCGCCCCTCCTCATATCTCCCAATATCTCCTCCATCCCTCCTCATATCTCCTAATATCTCCCCCGCCCCTCCTCATATCTCCTAATATCTCCCCTGCCCCCCCCTCATATCTCCTCCTGCCCTCCTCTTATATCTCCCTCATCCACCCCTTCCTCATATCTCCCCCTTCTCACCTCATATCTCCCCCTCCCCTCCTCATACGTCCCCCTCTTCATACCTCCCCCTCCCCTCCTCATACCTCCCCTCCTCATGCCTCCCCCTCCTCTCCTCATATCTCCCCCTCCTCACTCCATATCTCCTCCTCCTCACCCCATATCTCCCCCTCCTCACCCCATATCTCCCCTGCCCCTCCTCATATCTCCCCCGCCCCTTCTCATATCTCCTCCTGCCCTCCTCTTATATCTCCCTCATCCCTCCTCATACCGGCCTCACCCCTCCTCATACCCCCCCACATACCTTCCCTTTTCATATCTCCCCCTCCTCATATCTCCGCCTCCTCATCTCATATCTCCCCATCCCTCCACATACCTTCCACTCCCCATACCCCCCCATCCCTCCTCATATCTCCCCCCCATCCCTCCTCATATCTCCCCCCATCCCTCCTCATATCTCCCCCATCCCTCCTCATATCTCTCCCTATCCCTCCTCATACCTTCCCCATCCCTCCTCATACCTTCCCCATCCCTCCTCATACCTCCCCCTCCACATACCTTCCCCTCAGCTCCTCATATCTCCCCCTCCTCATACCTTCCCCTCAGCTCCTCATATCTACCCCTCCCCATACCTTCCCCGCTCAGCTCCTCATATCTCCCCCTCCCCATACCTTCCCCTCAGCTCCTCATATCTCCCCCTCCTCATACCTTCCCCTCAGCTCCTCATATCTCCCCCTCCTCATGCCTCTCCCTCCTCTCCTCCTATGACACACACAGAGACAGACAGACAGGACACACACACACACACACACAAGCAGCTCACTCAGAAGAAGCTCACTGAGAAGCAGCTCACTCCATCCGGCCCCGGTAGAAAGCCCCGCCCCCGACATCCTCTGACCTCCAACCAATCCCCTGCTTCTACTCTCTAAAGCCCAGCCCCCCCGGCATTCTAACATGGAAAAAATACTACCCGGTTGCTGCATCCTCCTCCTCGGCGCCGTCGCTCGCTTCCCCCGCGCATCGCCACGCACCCCCCGCGCACCATCGCCGACTCCCCCGCGCACCAGGGAGAAAAACCAGGACATTCCCGGGACGGACGGGCAACCGGGACAGCCCAGCAAAAAACAGGACTGTCCCGGCAAAACCGGAACGCATGGTCACCCTATCCACACAGCATACACACAGTTTACACGATGCATTATAATCACTTCATGCTACATTATACACATATCTTTAATAGTTACTCATTTTTAGACGATTGAAACATAATCAATAGCAAGTATCCTGATGGCAATAAATTATGCATATGCACATTAGAATTAGTTCATGTGAACATGTGGCAATAACATGCGAAATTAGACATGTTGCAACGTAGTTTTTCAACGTCAATGTCATGGTTGTATCCTAATGAGATGACTGAGTGTTGTGTTCAGAAGTGGTACATGCATTACACATTCCATAAATACTTGCGAATAAATTGTTGTACAAAGCTTAACGTTACATCATTGTAAAATATCATGATTGCCTGGTGAACACACATAAATAATCCTTTTAATTCGTACTGGATACCCGTTTGGAGTTAACAACTTGGATATCTTAATGTAACACCTTGCACTTCATCAAGTCACCTGACATCATCACATAGGTATTTAAAGGAGGGCAATTACCTGCGCATTGACAGCTACAGACCTGAAAATGATACGATTGTTTATGAGACGGAGGAAGATTCTATTGGAGGAGAGGCTAGCTGAGGGACAGAATGTCACAGGGTAAGGAAGGGACAGGGACAGGGATGTGGAGAGGAGAGGGCAAGGAGATGAGAGGAGAAGAGAGAGGAGAGAAGTTGTGCCTCGTCCACGTTTGTACAGGGAGAGAACCATGTTAGATGGGATGAGTGAGGAGGAGATCATAAGTCGGTATCATTTGAGTTTAGCAGCAATCTTATCTATTTATGAAGAGATACGGGTAGATTTAGATTTTGTGACAGCCAGAGGTCGTGCAGTCCCTGGGCTTGTTAAAATGCTGTGCTCATTACATTATCTTGCTTCCGCGCCATTCCAGACAACTGTGGGCATAGTGGGCGGGGTCTCGCAATCTACATTCTCGCGGGCCTTTACCCAGTTTCTATGTGCTCTGAATAGACGCGCTAGGAATTATATTCATTTTCCTACAGAGCACACAGAGTGGCTGGAAGTGAGGAATGGCTTTTATGCCATAGACGGGATACCATGTGTGATGGGTGTGTGACAAACGCCCCTCTTTTGTAGCGCTGACGTCTGTCTGGGTTCTTCCCGACACAGTCTTCTAGGGTTAATTATACAACAAACAGGATCATGCAAAGTATTATATTGCTTAACTCAGGCTTCTGCCTGCTTTATTTTCATCCAAGTAAGGGACTGCAGCTTTAACATGTGTAGGCAAGAGGCACTCAGACATTTTCATTCAGTGGTTCACTTATATCAGTGTCATAGCACTTCACACAGTGTCACTTTTAAGAAATAAAAAAAAACAAATCATATAAAGAAATCCTATCCCTTTCAGGGAACTAACTACACATCAGAATCAGCCTCTAACTGCGAACTAACTGGGCCAACTAACCTGGTTCCCCAGCTTAAAACAATGCCCTCTCATTTAGGGTCACTAGATACAGCACAGTCTTTTAGCAACAGCAATAAACATTTGTTTTGTTTTGTCTTATCTGTTCGTGGTGGGAACACGGTCCCAAGTGTCCAGGCAAATCCTCTGGTAGTGTGATACTTGGAGGGGCCGTCCACCCCGAACTGGATTCCGGGGAGCAGCGATACCCCCAGCCTCCAGTCTCTAAGGAGAGAGAGTGAAATGCAAAACCTCTCTGCTCTAAATACCTGTGCATGTGATTAGAAGAGCAGGTGAGGGAGAACTAGAGCCATTGTAATCTGTGGTCTGGATTTTCCATCCAGCTGCCTGAGTTAATGGGAAGCTGTGGAACGGATCATTTTTAACTATTCCTGCACTTTCTGACCTAAAATGAGGCAGAAAGCTGCCTAACATCTTTGGACTATGTCACAGGTGCAATAGATTGCACCCATGTTGCTTTGATCCCGCCTAGTCAGAGTGAGCATGCTTACCGCAATCGTAAGCACTACCATTCCCTGAATGTACAGGTGGTATGCGATGCCACGATGCAGATTATGCATGTGGTAGCCAAATTCCCTGTTCCAGTCACGATTCCTCTATCCTGAGAAACTCATCAGTCTTCCATGCTTTCGAACAAGGCTATTTTGGACCTGGTTGGCTGGTGGGTGAGTACATATTATGATGTGTTAACAAAAAATCTCTTGTTTTTCTATGAACTGTTGTATGTAATAATGTTAACACAAATTGTTTCATATTTGTGCATGATGGATTATAGGTGACTCAGGATACGGAATTAGGCCGTGGCTGTTGACCCCGGTGGCAAACCCTCAATCTGAAGCAGAGGAGAGGTATAATGTTGCACATATATCTACACGATCCGTCATAGAGAGGACATTTGGGCTTCTGAAAACAAGATTCAGGTGTTTAGATAGAATTGGTGGGGCACTTCAATATAAGCCTGCTAAAGTGTCAGATATTGTAATTGCATGTTGCATTTTGCACAATCTGGCACTCCGCAATAATTTAGAAACCGACATACGTCAGGGCTTGGAGGAGAAGCATCCCGTAAATTTACCAGCTGACACTGAGCAAACAGCCTGTGGTGTGGAGACACATCGTAATGTGATAAACACATATTTTTCATGTAAGCAAATACATATATGTTCATAGTACTACATAGATGTATTAATTCAATTTAGTGATAAATACATGTGTCCAAATACTATTCACTTAGGAAACAGATGAATATGGTTTTGCCACCTTTCTGTTCTCTACTGTGTGGACAATTGCATGTGGCACCGGTATGTCATTCATCAACAGGTTGTATTCTACTTCTTACCACTAAAAGGTGTTGTGTGTACGTGAGGGAATAATGTGTACTAAATCTATATTTTCTGTACATGCTATTTTTGGTTATGCATAAACAATAAACCTACTATGTCGATAGCCAATAGCTAGTGCAATATGGTTACATACAATTTTTCTTTTGGAATGTGACATGTGTGTCACAATGATGTGTACACTGGCGACACACTTTATTCGAGCTCGGCTAGTCCCACGAATTCGGGTATACCCGGGTGTATTGAGGTTTGTGACTGTTTTCTGCCCGAGTGCATTGAGGTATTTTCCAGGCAGGGATTGAAGCATTTTATTCCCGCTGGCTGCAATACTGCACAGTATATATATATACTGCATTACAATTCATGAATTTATGCCATCTGGTAGACACGCGAAGCATTGCAGCCTATTAAATCCTAATCATTATCATTTAACAGATCAGCCGCCCGTCAGCCAGGCATGAACCCAGGCTGGGAAGGCAAATGCAACGGGGCTTGTCAGAGGTGAGGAGCGGCGCATTCCAGGTATCTGCCAGGTACATACTGGGTATTTGCTCGAATAAAGTGTGTCGGTGCAGTAGACTATTGTGTATTTAACATCATATTTGACGTATTCTATATTTTGTTTCATATCACATAGAAAAGTGTCACTTCTGTGTGTTGCTTACCTTAATGAACATGTCATGACAATGATTTATATTCATTCATGTTTTCTTTTTCAAGGTATATCACTCCAAGGACTGCTCATGGTATGTATTTGAATTCACATCTGTAATAAGATGTGCAAACCCCGATACAGGTATAGTTAGAGGATGTATAAAGAGAACGTAATGAAAAAGTTGTGACAATTAAAATATGTCCTTTCTGTATTGTGTCCGTGCGTTTATCTACACTTGGTGGTTATTGTACAGTGTGTTTTAAAATCATTACGTACATTACATAACATGTAATTTTGACAACGTAACAACATCCATTCATGCACATGAGCGATGTTAACACTCAATGCATGTTTGTATGAAATTACCCAAATGTGGTAAACATCATTAACATTGAAATGTATGTCATTATTTATTCTCTCACTTCATCTTCATGTTGATTAATACATTGTCACATGTGTATGTATAATTGAAAGATGTGTGTTGATTTGACGTACATGTTACATGTGCCAAAATGTTAACACCATTCCAAAGTATAGTTCTTTGGATTCACAAGTTTTCATAAATCATTCAACACAATGACAATGTTGTTAAGAAATTTTTTATTTCATTCACGTTACTTATTCATAATGATCATGATCCTTTATAACAACTGTCAACATATGAACATAAATGTAGTATACATTTACATACGCACACATTTCATCAACATAGTGTGTGTGTTTTAGTTTTTGTGTGATGCATGTATTTCTTCCAGAAATAATATTAACCTACATAATGATGTTGTTTTTATCATCGGCATCACATAGCTATGTATGTGTTGAACGTTTAATAATAACACTAAAGTATAGTTCATCGTGTGAATGAAATGTACACACAAATGTTCATGGTTTAATGATCTGTACCTAACATTCATTAGCTCATGCATGTTAGGTTAGCACTACAACCTAGGTGATAATATAACATTCACACGAGTAAAAAGTTTCTATCACCTCCCTATTGTTATTGTGTACGTTCAGATACAATGTCTACGAGTTGTTATGTAGCATTTACATTCTTTGACAAGTCACACGTGAGAATATAATATATAGTAGATTAATGTGTTTGCTGAGTGATAATGTGGGTAGCATATATCACATGACAATACATATAATGTTAGTAGAAATTAAAAATGTATCAATATAAGATCTAACTTCAGTGCTTAGCAACATCATTATGATAATTAAGTGCATAGTAAATATTTGCACAATAGGATAACATTATGTAGTGATTGTTAATCTGCGCACCAATCAGTGCAAGCATTGTTACATATTTATTATAATAGTTGTTCGCTAGTCGTCACAATCATCTAATATAACGATTGGCCCATATGAAATAATACATTGGTCCCATGTATTCATCCTCGACATCTGTGAAATACAGCAAACACATGATGTTCAAAGATGGCACATTTATCTATGTTTCAGCATGACAACGCGTAACACATCTCTATATGATTGTGGATATTCACGCATAAATTACGTATATGTTTAAACTGCAAGGATCAAACTAAAGATACAGAACTATCTCATGTTTCAAATGGCGTTGCTCGCATTACTACTGATATGTTTGTTCTGGTGCCTGCATACATAATAATGTGCGCGCACAACGTCTGTTGCGCGCTCACGTCACGAATGTGTGGACTAAGTCTTAGCGCATGCGCAAAACTATGTGTACGCTGTGCTTTCAATACATGTCCCTCCATGGTGCTGCTACCAGTACGCATATCATGGCTGAAAGTTATGATATGGAAGCGAAACAAATTCACTTCTACACACGTACATATCTAAACTTTGTAAACGGACGTGTGGCTACGGCCAAAACGGACGATCAGCCAATGATCACCCTCCCACTGAATGAACATTGGCCTCCAGCGCTGTGCACGCACCGCCCCACCGACGCGTACGCATGACACACTGCAGTGACCGTAACAATAAGCTACGGGCACAGCCAATACTGTTTCACGCGCGCACGTCGGTTGGGGGGGGGGGCTTGCATCGGTAACCTTTTTAAGGACGCCTTAGGACATGACCACGTTCCCACGTCATATGTGGGCGACACATTGTTTTATATGTTGAATGCTAAACAATGAGGTGTGTGTGTGTGTTACAGTTAGTGTAACATTTAGAAATGATACTTTAAAAGCGATAATAATCTATGATTTAGGACTCCGTCACCAATGTGTACTAATGGTTCGTCATGTAGTCTATTGTTATAGGAAATAATGTATTTGTGAACGCTACATGTAAGGCTGTCTGCAATGTTACGCTGTATCCACTCATTTGGCTAACAAATTGTGTATATTATTAATGTACACATATATAATTTGAGTAAAGGCATAACGAAATTTGTATTTACCATTCTTGTAGAAGTCAAAACTGATTTGGCTGCAACAACTCGCTCCAGGAAGGCACAACAGTATCATCCATGGTTGAGGCAACCATTGAATCCTAAATCAGACACATCTCCGTGAGGCCGTCATATGGATCTGCAATGGCTTCTTCAAACAAGACGTCCAGAAATACGTACAGTTGTTAGTTGTTTTCACCTCCACATTCATATTGGCCATATAAGTTTGGATACATATCATAGTAGTTATGTCCATCTTGCATCTGGTCTTGATGAATGGACGGTGCAGGTATATCAGCAGACTCGACAGTCTGTGCGGCTTCAATGTAACTGGTATCAGGCAAAAATATGCTATTTAACAGAAGATATGTTCCATGGTAAGTTTAAATGATGAAGCAACCTGCCAGCAGCCGTATCGTTGAGCTTGACAATGAGGGATACACTCAAAAGATTCATTTGCGGATAAAGTGAAACGTACAGAAGTTTTAAAATTTCTTTGATTGGCTGTTTCTTGGTAGTATGGATATTTGTTTTGGATTAAGTCATAGATTTCCCCCACAGTTGCCTTTTTCTGTGGCGTTGACTCGGTTGCTTCATAAATTAAAAATTTGTATGATTTACTTGGATGGCTGTGCAATGTGGAAGCTCCTGCCATTTCTTCTCTCTTCAAGTGTACAGTGTCTAAGTTGAACGCATACGGATGTCTACTGAATGTGTGAATAGTTACATGTTATCTTAGCGGTTTGTTCCAAGGTTATAATACAAACTAACAGTTATACGTCTAGGTTTTCTCCCACAAGAAATTTGTTACAATAATTGGCTGAAATTCTTTGTCTAAGATACCCTCTTTTCACAGGAATCGAAACTTTACTTTCGGCTTAGGCAATCAAAATGTGAAAAACAAGTTTACTCTTTTAATTACAATAACAATGTGTGTGAAATCATCTACAGTTCTATGATGAACAGATTTCTACATATACTTAGCTACAATTAACCATACACACACATCTCTCTCTTTGTCTCTCTTTCTCTCTCTGTCTTTCTCTCTCTCTCTCTTTGTCTCTCTCTCTCTCTCTTCGACTGTCTCTCTTTGTCTCTCTCTTGATATATAGATATATTTAGTTATATATATATATATATATAATTATATATATTGTATGTGTATCTATATAGTGTGGTCTAGTATCCTTCATTATTTAGACATTATCTCAAAAAAAAAAATTTTTTTTTTTTCTCCATTTGTACTTTTATTTTTATGTTTATTTTTATTTTCATTTTTATTTTTAGTTCTATTTTTTTTTTTTTTTTTTTATTTTTTTTTTATGTACTTTTTTTTTTTTTTTCCTTTTACCTACATTATATATATATATGTCTACCCCTTTTTTTTTTAGTTGTTCTGTTAGCCTTTTGGTCTCATGTTTCCTTACCCGGGTCCCTCTGGGTCTCTTTAGCACCTATGTTGTCTCCTCCTATATTTAGTGGTTATATAGTGGTTATATAGCTATCTCTCTATACTTAGGGTATTGTTCACCACATATTGACATCTGTTTACTGTATTATACGTATTATATATATGTTACTATGCAAGTCAACTACCAATGACATTTTACTTAACTCTTCAGGTTAACCTTTTTTGGCTGACTTGTATGTTTAATTTCTGGTCTATAATTGTGATATATATTTTATGCATTGGCTGAAGCGTCTAATACTATATGCTATAACATACTTGGTCTTTAGGATTAAAATTGTGAATCCTTATCTATGTGTGCTCTGGCATATATAGGGGTTAATCCAACCCTAATACTCATCATGTGTATCTCATTACTAATCCTCTGCCTCCTATGATCTTATTGGTCATGTGTACTATATAACTGTATGTAATGCCTATGCTACCATTTCCTGATGAAGTCTCGCTTGAGACGAAACGCGTAGAGATTGCTGTGGAGCCTACTGTCCAGGTTATATATTTTATTTGCACTCATCTACATTATTGCACTCCTGCTGCTTTGCTAGCATTTTGCTACCAGCCATTCAGACATTCAAGTTCCTGTTTACACTGTGAACTCTCCCCGGCTGAAACATCGCTGACATCATCGAGTTCACGCGAGACTCTATTCAGTGTATGCTCTGTGTAGCACCGGAGAGAGGGGAAGGCGGCGTCCCTCGTGGCTCTCGGTCCCTGCCAGGACCTAGAGGGGCTATTGTGGCAAGACACACCGTGGACATCACACCGAAGTCCTCCTCCTTGGGTTTCTGCATCTGAACGGGCTGAGTTGTACTCAAAAACGCATTTTTTTCAGCTTTGTTTGTGAGTGTGCATTTTTATCCCTTACTCCATAAATTTATTGTTATACAATTTTACGCTATGAGTGCGCCTGTTTTTTCTGTGTTTTTGTATATATATATATATATATATGTATGTATGTATGTATATATATATATATATATGTATGTATGTATATATATGTATATGTATGTATACATATATCTATATCTATATATATATATACATATATATACACACACTGCTACATTGAAGGCCTTGTTGTGTGCAAACAGGCCTTTTTGTAATTATATTAACAGTTCATTAAAGTTTATAACATTACTGGGTCAGTATGGTTGAGGGCCTAATTGAGTCAGCTGTGTAGAAGTTGTATTTAACAGCAAACAAGGCCTTTTTGCAGCCATGAAGGCCTGTACTGTTCATTCTGATTATATATATATATTATATATAGAGTGCAAAACTAAAGGCATTGATGGGTGTAAGCAGGCCTTGTTGTTATCATATTCAAAGTTCAATACAGCTGAGTGAATTAGGGCCTCACTCATACTGATACCATAATTGTAGCAAGTGTCCTAACATTTATATCTCATTAACACAAGGCCTGTTTGCTGACAACACTGGAAGAGATATATATATATATCTATATATCTATATATCAGTTAATATACACACACACACACACACACACACACACACACACACACACACACACACACACACACACACACACACACACACACACACACACACACACACACACACACACACACACACACACACACACACACACACACACACACACACACAATGTGTGTGTGTATACATGTATAGATAGAGATACAGAGAGACTACAGATGTATTCATACACACTTACAGATCTGTTATTTAAACCAAAAATCATACATGATCACATGCCAACATTATGAACTATGAATGAAGATTAAGGTAAGTAATGTCTTACAGAGTTAAGACACAAGAAAACATAACATTAAAATGTATGCTGTTATATGGGTACTTACTTAAAGTTCTATGTAAATAATATTAGCATGAAATGACTATCTACATTACAAAAATAACCCAGATACATCCCATCTTGAACAACAGCTAAGTGAATGTCATCTTCCATTAACATGCCAAGTGTGTAAGAATGTATTACCATGAATCAACTGATGATTAATAGATATTCATATGTTATAAAATATGCCTTCATTCAGTCAGTGAGCATTTATAAACATTCATGTGTACAAGGACATACTTGAATGTTATCAAGCATCTGTACATGGTCATACATACACTATGCATGAAAGAGTCTGCAGTAAACAACACCAGTACACAAAAAAATTTAGTGAATGTAATTATTTATTTTTGTTTATCCTTTTGAGAGCGAGTCACAGGCCTGCTTGTCGGCTGTTTTGTTTGCCTTTTCCCTGTGCCAAGTACTCTCGCCTTAACTTTACCACTTGTACTGGCCTGTGGCAGTTCTGTGGCACTGGGTGTGGGCTGTGTCAGTTCTGGGGCACTGGGTGTGGGCTGTGGCACTTCAGGGGCACTAAGTGTGGGCTGTGGCACTTCAGGGGCACTAAGTGTGGCCTGTGGCACTTTAGGGGCACTACGTGTGGCCTGTGGCACTTCAGGGGCACTGGGTGTGGGCTGTGGCAGTTCTGTGGCACTGGGTGTGGGCTGTGGCACTTCAGGGGCACTGGGTGTGGGCTGTGGCAGTTGTGAAACACTTGACAAACATTGCAACAGTGGTGGTGGAACACTTTCTTTTGTTTGTGTTTTTGTCTTCTTCCAAAAGCTGGTGATTAGTAATTGTTGCCCAAACTTTCTTTTGTGTGTCTCATTTGTAGGTGTCGTTTCCATATTTTGAACACATGATGTAATCGGTTGGATGTTGACAGGGACCTACACAGAACTTGCACCTACTGTACCGGTATCATCCAGAAGTGGGGAATGAAGAAGTGATAACTCTGGAGAAAAATTAGCAGCATGTAAAGATCCATCCTCTGATGGGGTAAAGTGGAATTGTTGTTCTCTTGCTGTACTCCTAAACTGATTGGCTTGGCTTACATTCAGAACTAGTGCTTGTAATGTCCTGTTTAGATTTTGGATTTCTTTAGGAACTTGGATGATGACATTTTTTATTTGTGACATTTCAGAGATTGACCTTTCATGCATCCTTTCATGCAGTGACATCATCCTTTCATGCATTCACATCATTTCTGAATGATGACGATTTTCTTCACCCAAGATTCGTTCTTCAGAAGCTGCAATAGCTGAGTAGGTGTCACGAACAGGAGGACTTGTATGCTGGGTTAATCCAGGAGTGTCAACATCTTCATGGTCACTTGAGTGAATTTGTCCTTAAGTGGCAACATCTGGTTCTACAAATAAAGAAAGACATTATGAACTGCCATGGAACTTTCACTTTGTTTTCACTATAATGATAGTTGTTCTCATAGTGGAACACATAACATGTTTCTATAATTTATTATTTTTGTCCAATTAAAAGATGATGCTTCAAGCAACAATGAAGTTTCGACTCAGTGTGAAAGAAGAATAAATTAAAGGTTGTTGTAACATCAGAACTCCTAGCTGATACTTGAAAACAGACACAATACATGTTGTCATGAAACACTACATCTCCTGTGGCAATAACTGTTCTGAAGTTCATTACATGTGAAAGGCATTTATGTTGCATGGCAAATGAAATGCTTCAAATGTACACATTATATGGGCTGCACCTCATACACTCACCTTCCATTCTTGATGATGACCTTGATGAGACAGGTGAGGAGACGTGTTCAGTGTCACGTGATACAGTTGACACAGTAGCTGCAGGATCAACTATATAGAAGAATAACATCAGAATTCAATTGTCATGTGTACATAATTAATATGAAGTATCTGTAGTGGGAGTAGTTATGGCTAAATATCAGCATCCCCTAACGAAATCACAATGATATGGTTAGGGCAATCTGTATATTATTCATCTTAACATAAATGTACATGTGAACCTAATCGGCACATTTCTTTTAAACACCATACAACATACATACAACATACAATGTTCATGCAGGAATACGTTATAAAATTAACTGGTCTGTTGTACATACTGCTGCGACACACTTTATTCGAGCAAATACCCAGTATGTACCTGGCAGATACCTGGAATGCGCCGCTCCTCACCTCTGACAAGCCACGTTGCATTTGCCTTCTGTTACGCCGGTGCTGCCCGCAGACCAGACCCGTTCCTTTCACTGAGGTGAGGAACGTATAGAAGCACGCACCCGCAGCAAAGGGAGCGTGTCCGGAGTGTGGTGATATTGGCGTTGCCAGGCCAGGTGTATTTCGCTAGCAATACTTGCCGGTACCGGTGTAGAGATGCCGTTATCGTTGCCGTTAACCAAGGTCTGGGATTGGAGAATACGGGAAGGTCGTTTGTCCAAGCAGGGGTCTAGAGCCAGAGAGAGACGTCCGCCAAGCCAAGTCGTAACCTGAGTGAATGAGAGAGAAAACGCCAGAGTAGTAATCCAAGTGAAAACTATGTCGAGCAATGAATGATAGGAAGGACTGGCATTATAAAGTGTGGCTGACCAATCAGAAGTGAAGGCAGACCTGGAGGACTGCGTGGAGCCATCCTGGATAGGTTCCCTTGATTGGCAGGCAGGTGAGGACTCTTGTCTTGACAGGAGATCATATTACTGTGTTGGGGGCGGGTCTTCACTGCCAGAGCAGTGAATAAATTAACTTCGCCCGGCGCGCGCTGTTCAGGCGCGCGCCCGAGCAACATGGCGGCCGCGTGAGGTACTGCAGGAAACCGGGGACGCCGAGGACGACGGGGAGCCCCCAGAACCGACGGAGGTGAGTAGCGCTGGCGAGGGGTGCGCGCCACGGCAGCGGGAGGGAATCTATCAGCAGAGGAACCAGGGCGCGGGCGCCGCGATCCCTGATTCCTCACAGTACCCCCCCCTTCAGGATCGGCCTCAGGACGATCCTTCCATGGTTTTGATGGAAACTTCTTGCGAAAGCGTTTGAGGAGTCCTGGAACATGAATATCTTTCAGGGGTACCCATGACCTCTCTTCGGGTCCAAAACCTCTCCAGTGGACCAAGAAGTGGACTTTACCTTTAGAAAGACGGGAATCCAGTAGAGCCTGTATTTCATACTCTTCGTTACCCTGTACCATCACAGGATCTGGTTTCGAAGTGTGATCCGGAAAGAGGCTACTGGAGATAAAAGGTTTGAGAAGTGAGGTGTGAAAGACATTCGGGATTCTCATGCTTTGAGGAAGTTGGAGTCGAAAAGAAACCGGATTTACCTGCTCCAAAATAGAAAAGGGACCCAGGAACCTAGGAGCCAATTTGAGGGAAGGCGTTTTGAGATGGATGTTCTTGGATGATAGCCAAACCTTGTCCCCGGGTTTGTATTCGGGTGCTGGACGACGGTGACGATCAGCCTGATTTTTAGATGTCAAGGATGCTTTTTGTAATGCAGATTGTATTCTGGACCAAGAGTCTTGTAGAAGAGCAATATGTTCGTCCACGGCTGGTACCCCAGAGGATTCTTTAGTAATAGGTAGGCGAGCCGGATGGAATCCGTAGTTGATAAAGAAGGGAGTCTCGTGGGTGGACTCATTCCTGGAAGAATTGAATGCGTACTCAGCCGAGATAAGTAATTCTGCCCAGTCATCCTGAGAATTAGAGACGAAGCACCTTAAGTATTTCTCGAGGGATTGATTAACCCTCTCGGTCTGTCCGTTGGATTGAGGGTGATATCCAGAAGAAAAGGAAGACGAGATACCTAGTCTCTTGGTGAAATTTCTCCAGAACTTGGAGACGAACTGGGAACCCCGATCGGACACGATGGATGTAGGAATCCCATGGATCCGGAAAATCTCTTTGGCAAAAATATCCGCAAGGGCGGGTGAGGAGGGTAATCATTTGAGAGGGATAAAGTGTGCCATCTTGGAAAACCGATCTACTACCACAAGAATGGTATTCATGCCATTCGACCTACGTAACTCCACAATAAAATCCATCGAAATGTGGGACCAGGGACGCTCCGGAATAGGTAAAGGTAAGAGAAGACCCTGAGGTTTCTGACGAGGAATCTTGTTACGCGCACATACCGGACAGGACCGTGTAAATTCCAGAATGGTTTTAGCCATATTGGGCCACCAAAAGGTACGACGGATGAGATCCAAGGTTTTCTTGAATCCAGGATGCCCTGCCGAACGGACGGCGTGTCCCCAGTCCAGTATTTCAGGGATAAATTTGGGTTCCACATACAAAGAGTCTTTAGGAACCACAAGACCGGACGGGAGATTCTCTTGAGACTTGATGATCCTCTCCAGATTCTTGAATGCCACAGCTGCTAAGATTCTTTGTTTAGGGAGGATGGACTCAGTGGTCTTCTCTGATCTCTCTTCAGAAGAGTATTGCCGGGAGAGAGCATCCGCCTTGACGTTCTTAGTGCCGGGAATGTATGAGAGAACAAAATTGAATCTAGAGAAAAATAACGACCAGCGAGCTTGGCGAGGACCTAAGCGACGGGCATTCTCAATGTACAATAAGTTCTTATGGTCCGTAAGGATGGTGAAAGGCTCTTTTGACCCCTCCAAAAGATGTCTCCATTCTTGAAGAGCCATTTTGACGGCCAAAAGTTCCCTATTGCCCACGTCATAATTCCTCTCTGCCGATGAAAATCTTTTGGAGAAAAACCCGCAAGGATGAAGTTTATCCTGGGAAGAAAATTTCTGCGACAGAACCGCCCCAGCCCCACAGTCCGAAGCGTCAACCTCTAAGGTGAAGGGGAAATTCGTGTTAGGGTGTCGAAGGATGGGAGCAGAGACAAAAGTTTGTTTCAGTGTCTCGAATGCCGTGACAGCTTCTGGAGACCAAGATGATGGGTCTGCACCTTTTTTGGTCAGTGCCGTGATAGGAGCGACAATGGTGGAAAAGTTGCGGATAAACTTCCGGTAATAATTAGAAAAACCCAAAAACCGTTGAACAGCTTTGAGGGAATTGGGTTGTGGCCAATCCACGACGGCCTTTAGCTTTTCTGGGTCCATGGCCAAACCTTTGTTGGAGATGATGTATCCGAGAAAAGAAGTGGTAGACTGATGAAAAATGCACTTCTCCATTTTAGCAAACAACCGGTTCTCTCGGAGGCGTGAAAGCACAAACTTCGTATGGATGATATGATCCTGTAAGTTTTGAGAAAAAATAAGGATGTCATCCAGGTATACAATGACAAATATATTTAGAACGTCACGAAAGATGTCATTGATGAAGTCCTGAAAAACTGCCGGTGCGTTGCATAACCCGAAGGGCATCACTAGATATTCGTAGTGTCCGCTACGGGTGTTGAAGGCAGTCTTCCATTCATCGCCCTCCCGGATGCGGATGAGGTTGTATGCCCCACGGAGATCCAGTTTAGTAAAGAGATTGGCCCCCTGAAGTCTATCAAAGAGTTCGGAGATGAGTGGGAGTGGATAACGATTCTTCACCGTGATATGGTTCAGACCCCGGTAATCAATACATGGTCTGAGAGTACCATCTTTCTTTTTGACAAAGAAGAATCCAGCCCCCGCAGGAGAATTGGAATGACGTATGAAGCCCCGCTTAAGATTCTCACGAATATATTCGTCCATAGCTTTGGTCTCGGGCAACGAGAGAGGATAAGATTTGGCTTTCGGCAAGGTATAACCAGGTACCAGATCAATCGGACAATCGTAGGAACGATGAGGAGGTAGAAGTTCAGACTGAGCCTTGCTGAAAACGTCCAAGAATTCGGCGTATGGAGAAGGCAACTCCCTCAGAGAATTTGATGTATTGGCTAATAGAAAGGATGGTTGCTTGATAGAGGAAAAAGGTTTTTCTGACCTTGACCTCCAGTTAATAGGGTTAGGAGACACCCAATCGATGAGTGGATTATGCTTCTGTAACCAGGGCAAGCCAAGCGTGATAGGTGTTCCTGGGGCATGAATAACATCAAAACCCAGAGTCTCTTTGTGAGAAGGAGTAGAAAGGGTGATAGGTCCGGTCTCTAAGGAGATATAAGCCGGGGTGAGAGGTCGATTATCAATCCCGACCAAGGCAACGGGAGAGTCCTTCCTGGAAAGCGGAATTTGATTTTGCTCAGAAAAGGTTTGATCTATGAAATTCCCTCCTGCGCCGGAATCGATAAATGCAGCAGTGGAGGTGCGGAAAGTCGGTCCTGAAAGAGAGACGGGAATAGTCAATCTTTTGGGAAGTTCCCTTCTGGGAGGGGGACAAGGAGATTCAGTACCCAGAGAGCGCCCCTTCATACTCACTGGGCTTAGTCGTTTCCCGGAGATGGAGGATGATTACGGGTACGCTGCTCAGAAGCTCCGCAATGATGGCACGATTCCCCAGTAGAGCGAAGTTGTCGTGACGGTACCCGAGGTTGCTGAACTCCAAGTTGCATCGGCTCTGGAGCCTCCAGCGCCGGTAACGGGGATACGACGGGTCTCTGGTTAGTAGAGAACCTGGAAAAGGAAGCACGGAAAGGCGTAGCCCGGGGAAGCTGACGCTGAGCGCGGCGTACCTGAAGGCGCTGATCCATACGAGTAGCCAGGTTGATGAGATCCTCCAGTAACTCTGGCCTGGTGTGGGAAGCAAGTTCATCCTTCAGAGACTCCGATAGACCTCTCCAGAAGGCGGCGACTAAAGCCTCCTGACCCCAATGAGTCTCAGCTGCTACGGTTCTGAATTCCAAGGCGTATTGACCCACAGGCTGACGTCCCTGTGTAAGGTCTAGCAGAGTATCAGAAGCAGTCTCTTGACGTGCGGGGATATCAAAAACCTGTCGAAAGTCCCGTCTGAAGGCCGCATAATCGCGGGTAATATCAGGGCGTAGTTCCCAGATCGGAGAGGCCCATGCCAGTGCATTACCTGTGAGCAGACTATATACGTAGGCTACCTTTTTCCGGCCAGTAGCATACAGCTGGGGAGCCATCTCGAACTGGATCTCGCACTGGTTGAGAAAACCACGACAGGTGTGTGGATCCCCTGCGTAGGGCCTTGGAGCCGGAATCTTCGGAACTGAAAATGAAGTGGAAGATAAGTCAGACTGCGCCGGGGGTGCAGCCGCAGGCGGAGCCTGTAAAGGGCGGTCCGATACCTGTTGGGAGAGGAGAGCCACTTGATCCGTTAAGGCCTGTATTTGTTGGTACATGGCCGTCATCATAGAGTCCACAGTCTGGTCTGCGTCTTGTGGGCTCGACATAATGTTACGCCGGTGCTGCCCGCAGACCAGACCCGTTCCTTTCACTGAGGTGAGGAACGTATAGAAGCACGCACCCGCAGCAAAGGGAGCGTGTCCGGAGTGTGGTGATATTGGCGTTGCCAGGCCAGGTGTATTTCGCTAGCAATACTTGCCGGTACCGGTGTAGAGATGCCGTTATCGTTGCCGTTAACCAAGGTCTGGGATTGGAGAATACGGGAAGGTCGTTTGTCCAAGCAGGGGTCTAGAGCCAGAGAGAGACGTCCGCCAAGCCAAGTCGTAACCTGAGTGAATGAGAGAGAAAACGCCAGAGTAGTAATCCAAGTGAAAACTATGTCGAGCAATGAATGATAGGAAGGACTGGCATTATAAAGTGTGGCTGACCAATCAGAAGTGAAGGCAGACCTGGAGGACTGCGTGGAGCCATCCTGGATAGGTTCCCTTGATTGGCAGGCAGGTGAGGACTCTTGTCTTGACAGGAGATCATATTACTGTGTTGGGGGCGGGTCTTCACTGCCAGAGCAGTGAATAAATTAACTTCGCCCGGCGCGCGCTGTTCAGGCGCGCGCCCGAGCAACATGGCGGCCGCGTGAGGTACTGCAGGAAACCGGGGACGCCGAGGACGACGGGGAGCCCCCAGAACCGACGGAGGTGAGTAGCGCTGGCGAGTGGTGCGCGCCACGGCAGCGGGAGGGAATCTATCAGCAGAGGAACCAGGGCGCGGGCGCCGCGATCCCTGATTCCTCACACCTTCCCAGCCTGGGTTCATGCCTGGCTGATGCGCGGCTGATCTGTTAAATGATAATGATTAGGATTTAATAGGCTGCAATGCTTCGCGTGTCTACCAGATGGCATAAATTCATGAATTGTAATGCAGTATATATATATATACTGTGCAGTATTGCAGCCAGAGGGAAAATAATGCTTCAATCCCTGCCTGGAAAATAACTCAATGCACTCGGGCAGAAAATAGTCACAAACCTCAATACACCCGGGTATACCCGAATTCGTGGGACTAGCCGAGCTCGAATAAAGTGTGTCGCCAGTGTACACTGCATATGTTGGGTAGTAATATAGATACAATAATGTACATCACTACCATGAAAGCAAAGTTGACTCTGCTTACAATTCAGCACCTAATTGTGGAAATGTGTATGAATGTGTTTAGAGATCTGTCTGAACATTTAAGAGAAGCAGGTGTAGCGCTCAATGTGGCTGACACTCAGCAACACATGCAGTGTGTCGCTCACAGATGATACTGGTGTGATAAGGTGGCGTATCTATAACGTTACAAGAATATATGACTGAACGAATGACTAACGTACGTTTTAATATATCATGGACTGGTGGGTGAAAGTAGTCAGATAATTACCATTTCTAATGAATGTGATGAACTTCTGTTCACCTTGTCAGCTTCTAACAACTGTAGTCCCTCCCCCAAGACTTGACACCACCCTGACCTCTTAGTTGCTTCTACCACCTGTAAGCCGTCCCACAAGACTTGACCCTACCATGACCCTGTGATCTGGCTCTCTGCCAGACACCACCCCCTCTGTTCACCTCTATGCTGTGATTACATATTAATTGCAGCTGGTTTCACACACCGGTACATGAGCGAAAAACAAATATGAAATGAGCTACATATGAACACAATTAAATACCATATGGTACATGTTCCTATTTATGCTCACATTATACTACATGAAGCGAAAAAAGAGCTTTCATTAAACATAACGCAATGTGTTTGTGGAAATTATTCATGTTCGCCTTTGAATTGACAATATTCCATGCAAGACTTGATTACGCAGTAAGGGCCTGTTTATACACTGGCGACACACTTTATTCGAGCTCGGCTAGTCCCACGAATTCGGGTATACCCGGGTGTATTGAGGTTTGTGACTGTTTTCTGCCCGAGTGCATTGAGGTATTTTCCAGGCAGGGATTGAAGCATTTTATTCCCGCTGGCTGCAATACTGCACAGTATATATATATATATATATATATACTGCATTACAATTCATGAATTTATGCCATCTGGTAGACACGCGAAGCATTGCAGCCTATTAAATCCTAATCATTATCATTTAACAGATCAGCCGCCCGTCAGCCATGCATGAACCCAGGCTGGGAAGGCAAACGCAACGGGGCTTGTCAGAGGTGAGGAGCGGCGCATTCCAGGTATCTGCCAGGTACATACTGGGTATTTGCTCGAATAAAGTGTGTCGGTGCAGTAGGTGAAACATAGATTATCACAAATATATACATATATACATGTAATATATATATATATATATATATAATCAAAAAATAAATAGATGATACCGTTCTGTGGCTAACGAAATGCTTTTATTTGTGCGAGCTTTCGAGATACACTGATCTCTTCTTCCGGCGATGTTATATATATATATATATATTGTGGCAGGACGGCCTCGCGGCGGGGTCAGGTTTAGCCACAACCAAAATAAGTACGGGTCCACTGTCCCTTTAAGAAACTACTTTCTTGAAAATTAAAGCCTAGTCCCGTTAGGGACACTAACTCACTTCTTGAGCCCTTACTAACAGGACAGCCAGCTAATCTGGTCATGCCCAAAACATGCTACACAAAGGATAACGATACGTATAAGAATAAAGTCTTATCTGTTTTGCCGCTCCAGTAGCAACAGGAACACGGTTCCGGAGAGCAGGCTGTGTCCAGCCTCGCAGCGATCTTGATCTTTATCCTGGGTTGGGGTCCCAGCTGGTCCCAGCAGCTTAGCTCCTCGCAGGACTGGGGGACCAGAGCAACAGCAACGGCTTCCTAGCCGGGAGAGTTCTCTCCACCTTCCTGTGGAAAAACAAGCTCCCTGTGTGTGTGTCACTTCCTGCTTTTAAACCTGCAGTCTCTCAGGCCTCCTGCTTAATTAGGCTGCAGGTGTGCTTCTTTCTGTCTGAGGAGATTAACACTCTGTGAACTGGCTGCAGCGTCTCTCCATTTACTATTCCAGCCTACTGAGTTAGTGACTCTGTCACATATCCCTCTCCCCAGCGAAACATTGTCCTGTGGAGCGGCCCGTGCACCATTCCCGTGCACCAGCATCTTTGGCGAAAACGTCTGACGTCGGCCCTTCCCTCCCCCTTTTTTTTTTTTTTCTTCTTGCCTTCCAATTTAGGCATTTTCTTTTTGGGGTAATTACCAGGCCATCTGGGCCTGAGGACTGGTACCTCACTATCTCCTTGTGTTCAGGGACTCCTTCACCCTGTAGAAGAGCCTTGACTTCGGTCAGCTCATTGTATACTCTTGCGAGTGACTGTTTGGCTTTTTCCTGTGAAGACAGCACCTCCGCTTTAGCGGTGATGGGTTTTGGACCTTTTTTTTCCATCAGCATACCTTCAGTGTTGGGTTTCACCTCATTTATCTTCAGAGCTTCAAATTGGGTGGGGGTCTATTCAACCCCAAGTGCACCCCATGATGCCTCTCTTTTACAGTCGGCAGTCTCGGAGGCTTGGGCCTGTCTTTCTTGTCCCCTTAACTTACTCCGTTGGGAGTGTTGCTGAACAAACTGTGAGGTCTTTATCATCTTACCAACATGGACACTCCTTAGTCCCATTCTCGACTGTCTCTTCACAGCGGCTGCCTTCCTTGCAAGGAAACCACTATGGGTCCCATAGTACAACTGGCTTCTTACTGTGCTACTACAAAGTACCTTGGTCTTCCCATCCCGTGCCTTGTGAAAAGTAGACTGTAACACTGCAACGGTATTGCAGTCACGCTTCCTGGTGCGCCTCACTTGCTTTATCTCTACCACCGTTTTTCCCATGGACTGCTTCTGTGACCCAAGGGTCTGTCTTAGGGTTGTAACCTCTTTCTCCAACTTCAGATGAGGAATCTCCTGCTGGGCAGCATTAGAGTCCAACGTAGCATCCTGCTCAGTCTTCAGAGCCTCGAGTATCTCATCCAGGTCACGCTTTTGTTTCTCTGCCATCTTGCGGCCAGCACGCTCAGACTCCAGATTCCTCCTCAGGTCGTGAAGCTGTCCTTCTGAATTTCTTTTTTTACTCAGAGCATCTGCCAGTTCATCTTCTTTGGCTTCGGGTTGCGATTCCACATCTCCTAGCTGGTTCAGCGCAAGTCTTAAGTCTGTTTCTTTCGCTCTATTTCTGACCTGCCACTGCCAGTGCTCCTCCCGGACCTTGTCCAGCTCCAGCTGCAGTCGGGCCATCTCATTGGACGTGTGGTCCAGAAGCTTGCGGGTATCAGCCATCTCGGTTTCATAGCGCAATGACAGGCAATCCACCTGTCGGACGGTCACCTTCTCCCGCTCGGCGAGCTGTATCTTGTGCTCAGCAACCTGCGTTTGCAGCTCTTCAATTTGATCCTGAAAATCCCCTCTCAGGGCCCTCACCTCTTCCTGGTGCTTGCTCTGGGCTTGCGTCAGCTCCTCCTTCATCTTTTGGAGCCCTGCAGTTTTTGTCGCCAGTATCGCTGTTGCTTCTGTCTTCCAGGCTTCTTTCTCCTTGGCATACTGACTCATGGAAATGGAGTTGCCTCTCTGCTTCTCCAGCTCTTGCTCCAGTCTTTGGACCTTCTCATGTTCCCTCTCACACAGAGTCACCTGGCTTCTAAGCTCCGCCTCCAGCGATGCTCTTGTGGCGCTCAACGTGATCTTCAGCTGCTCCAGGGCGAGGCATTCTTTTTCCAGCATTTTCTCTGCATTCTGCAGAGCAGCCTGTACTTCATTTTTTTCTTGCGCCAATTGCGTCTTCACTTTCTGCGCTTGGTGAAGCTTCTCAGTCCCATCACTGACCTGACCAGTCAGGTTTAAAACCTCTTCCTTCAGGTTTATATTCTCCATTTTCACAGTCTCTATATCCCTTAGGACCGTTTCATTGGCTTTCTTCAAAGTACCCAGCTCTGCCCCTAGCGATGCTCTTGTGGCGTACAGCGTGGCCCTCAGTTCCTCATGCTGTTCTGTGGGGACATACTGGGTACTCAGCCATTCCTGTAGCACTCGCTGCTTCTCCTTGGCTGCTTGCAGACTTGCATGTAGCTCTTGCAGCTGGCTCTGCCATAAGTGCGTTGCCTGTGTGTGCTGCTGCAATGAGACACATTGCATCCTCTCTGCATTCTGCAGTGCTTCCTGCACCTCTAGCTTTTCCTGGATCAATTGCTTCTCCACTTTTCCTGCTTGGTGGAGCTTCTTATCACCTTTACTGATTTGATCAGTCAAGTCTGAATTTTTCTGCATCAGACTTACATTCTCCTTCTTTACAGTCTCTAAATCCCTCAGGGCATTCTCATGGGTTTCCTTCAACTTACCCAGTTCTGTGTTTAGACTGTGGCCCTCCTGGCGTGAGAGCTCCAGCTCTGTTTTGAGCGTGCTACACTGGCGACACACTTTATTCGAGCTTGGCTAGTCCCACGAATTCGGGTATACCCGGGTGTATTGAGGTTTGTGACTGTTTTCTGCCCGAGTACATTGAGTTATTTTCCAAGCAGGGATTGAAGCATTTTATTCCCGCTGGCTGCAATACTGCACAGTATATATATATAAACTGCATTACAATTCATGAATTTATGCCATCTGGTAGACACGCGAAGCATTGCAGCCTATTAAATCCTAATCATTATCATTTAACAGATCAGCCGCCCATCAGCCAGGCATGAACCCAGGCTGGGAAGGCAAATGCAACGGGGCTTGTCAGAGGTTAGTAGTGGCTTATTCCAGGTATCTGCCAGGTACATACCGGGTATTTGCTCGAATAAAGTGTGTCGGTGCAGTAGCTTCTTGGTGAGAAACTTCTAAGTCTTTGATGAAGTTTTGCACATCTCTCTGGGACATCTGATAGCACAGTCTCCAGTCAGGACTTGTTCTCTCTGATTCCATGTTAGCAATTGCGGTGTTGGCCTTATTCAAACTTGTCGTCAGCTCCTCCAACTCACTCCGCAAGAGATGCTCTGTTTTCTTTAATGCCGCATACTCTTGTATAGCTGGGAGTATACACTTCTGTACCTTGGCATTAGCTTCTCGCTCCCTATTCAATTGTTTCTGCAAGACATCATAATCACGCTGGGCAGTTTGGAGTGCAGAAATTAAAGCCTCTTTTCCCTGGATCAAGGATTCAGCTTCCCTTTGCTCCTCCTTTTCCTTTGCCACCGTTCCCGTGACAATTCTGCCCATCACTCCGGTCTGCAGCACATCTCGGTGGCTTGCTGACGCCTGTTGTCCTGATATCGCAGGCTCAAGTGGTTCGGTCACTTCCTCTGTGACTTGAAAAATATTTTAATTTTTCTTCTTTCTCTTTGTTTTATTAGTTCCAGAGACATCAGTGGTACTGGGCACACACACACACTGGACACTTTTGCAGCTTTCATCTGCGGGTACGTCTCTCTTCTCGGGGCCACATATGCGTCGTCATCATATGGCCTGAAGGGACACTGTTTTTTATGGTTATGTACATTGCAAAACTGACACTTGACGGCGGCCATTTTAAAACCCCGTTTTTTTTTCTCACACCCTACGAGGCAGACTTTGCACAACACACGTAACTTGTATGGGCTTTACAATCTTTGAACCATCTGGGTTCTTCTTAGGGCAACATCTATGCCAAAATCCATTTTCATTTTCCTTTTACCAGACAGGGCAAACGTTACCTCACAGCACTTGCTAGCTGCAAATTCACTCGCTTCAGCAAAAGGCAGTAGCTTTACACAGCATACCTGACGGGGCAAAATTTACACTCAGCGCTTGCTGGCTGTAACTTCCATGCTTCAGCAAAAAATAATTTTTTTTCCGCTTGAGTTCAGTGTCTCAACACATCTTCATCTACTGACCCCCAGAGGCGTAGCATCCCACTTCTGACACCACCTGTGGCAGGACGGCCTCGCGGCGGGGTCAGTAAGACGCTAGACATGATAGGAAACTTTAAACACTAGTGGTTTATTAGCCACAACCAAAATAAGTACGGGTCCACTGTCCCTTTAAGAAACTACTTTCTTGAAAATGAAAACCTAGTCCCGTTAGGGACACTAACTCACTTCTTGAGCCCTTACTAACAGGACAGCCAGCTAATCTGGTCATGCCCAAAACATGCTACACAAAGGATAACGATACGTATAAGAATAAAGTCTTATCTGTTTTGCCGCTCCAGTAGCAACAGGAACACGGTTCCGGAGAGCAGGCTGTGTCCAGCCTCGCAGCGATCTTGATCTTTATCCTGGGTTGGGGTCCCAGCTGGTCCCAGCAGCCTAGCTCCTCGCAGGACTGGGGGACCAGAGCAACAGCAACGGCTTCCTAGCCGGGAGAGTTCTCTCCACCTTCCTGTGGAAAAACAAGCTCCCTGTGTGTGTGTCACTTCCTGCTTTTAAACCTGCAGTCTCTCAGGCCTCCTGCTTAATTAGGCTGCAGGTGTGCTTCTTTCTGTCTGAGGAGATTAACACTCTGTGAACTGGCTGCAGCATCTCTACATTCACTATTCCAGCCTACTGAGTTAGTGACTCTGTCACAATATGTCTCGACACATACATGAAATTGTGAATTATGCATTTGTGTGCACAGACACAGTATAACGAAGAACACAGTGATGTTAAACATTACTGTGACAAATAATGACTGCGGGTGTGCTTTGTGGTTATGCATGTTAACCCATTGTTTGTAAAAAGATTCCAACATACATTCATCTTTCAACTATAGGGCAAAGATGTTGAATGCTTTGTAAAGTAGAAAGTTGCAGTGTGTGTTATTTGGAAGATCATTACACATAATCCCTTCATGCAGGTGTATGTTGACTCATAATGATGTCAGCCACGATAGCTGAGCCAATACATGTTTCCAAACACACATAGATTTTCCAAAAAATATTTTTTGGACAACTATATATAAATATATATATATATATATATATAGATATAGATATAGATATATATATATATAGAGAGAGAGAGAGACATATATACAGATATATATGTAGGTATGCTTATATTGGGAACAAACTATAAGTTGCAGCGGAAATATAGATAAGAACTGTAACATACGACACGCGTAGTACAGTAACATTTTTTCACCTGGTGGAAATTGAGCCGAATAAATTCCGATATCTCTGTCCCCTGGCAAACCCTCCACGACGACAGGAAGAAATTTTTCACGCATCTGCTCCTCTAATGGAGTTAAGATTAGAGCTTGTGCTGGCGGCCCACCTCCAGTGGCAGAAGCATGCACCCGTTGTGCTTGGATTTTTTTCTTTAAATTCGCCTTGATATCATCAAATCTCTTCCGACAATTCGTGCGGTCCCTGACATGATTCCCACACGCAGACACAGCCAATGTTATTTGATCCCACATTTCTTTTTTTGAGGCTGAACTTGTCCGCCCTTGAAATACATACAAAATATATGACGTTAATTATTATTTGAAAAACGAGCAGTTTACGAAACTGCTACCTGTTCCAAGAGATACCAAACATGCTGGTTTAGGTTGAATATGTGTACCACATGAGCATTTACTGCACCGACACACTTTATTCGAGCAAATACCCAGTATGTACCTGGCAGATACCTGGAATGCGCCGCTCCTCACCTCTGACAAGCCCCGTTGCGTTTGCCTTCCCAGCCTGGGTTCATGCCTGGCTGACGGGCGGCTGATCTGTTAAATGATAATGATTAGGATTTAATAGGCTGCAATGCTTCGCGTGTCTACCAGATGGCATAAATTCATGAATTGTAATGCAGTATATATATATATACTGTGCAGTATTGCAGCCAGCGGGAATAAAATGCTTCAATCCCTGCCTGGAAAATAACTCAATGCACTCGGGCAGAAAACAGTCACAAACCTCAATACACCCGGGTATACCCGAATTCGTGGGACTAGCCGAGCTCGAATAAAGTGTGTCACCAGTGTACATGGAAACATACAAATCTAAGGAAGCTTGCATGAATATTGTATGAACTTTGGCAAACTTTTTAGACTGATTGTTATGGTCGTTATAAAGCATGAAGGATTATGTGTGTAACAATTAACTTTAATTGATAGATATTAGAGAATAATAGTTTGATATTAAGACATCTCACATGAGATAGGATAACATGTATTTGAACAATCAATGCAAAGATAGACTTACCTAGTAAATGCCCATACAGAGAGTCATAGTGCTCCAAAATCCCTGTGACAAGAACTCTGTTTTCCTCATCATTGAAACGAGGATTACGTGGCCGCTCCACACATTTCTTCCGACCACGTGCAGCCACAGAGCTTGGCTGCTGCTGACTGGACTCTCCTTCTTCCAATGGAAGAGACTCCAAAAGCGGCCCACCACCAACCACCCCACCACCAGACACCCCAGCAGCACCACCACCAGACACCCCAGCAGCACCACCACCAGACACCCCAGCAGCACCAGCAACAGACACCCCACCAGCACCAGCAACAGACACCCCAGCAGCACCAGCAACAGAGCCACCAGCAGCACTCGCACTCACAGCAACACCACTCGCACTCCCAGCAACACCACTCGCACCCGCAGCAACAGCACTCCCCTGAATCCTACGTTCACTCAGACGCGTACTCACACGACTACCAGTACCACTCACACTAGCATCACTCCTCCCACGCCTTTCGGCCATACCTATAGCACTCACAAAGAACAGAAAAGAAATTTAAACACAATCGCACTGAACACTTACAAACTGAAAACAACACAAAGATGTAAACAAAACAACACAGGACAAACCTCTCACAATACACAACAACTCTCTCTGTCAATATGAAATATGTAAATCGCCCAGCTCTGTGTGTCTCTCTCTCTTTCCCAACAACACAGAGAATGAATAAAAATACACGCTGCCTTTAAATGGGCCGCTCAATCAAAAACATGCTTGCTTCGGGAGATTCAGCAAGAAGTTTCATTGGCGAACATAACACCACCCCGCCATGCACGCCGATACAACTGTGTGTGATCGGCAAATCATCGCCAAAGTGGAAACAAATGTTTTTGGCTTGATTCGGAAGGGATTCGGCACTTATTGCATACGGCGAGGGAAAATCGGCACAATCATGTCGATAAGGAACACTTGGCGAGAGGACTTTTTCGGCGCTTACTGCATAGAGCCCATAAGGTCTGATATACTACCAACTTGTTTGCCGAGTGTTCTTTACCCTTTCAACCACTGGGGTGTCTTCCTGTGGCTCGTTGGGTGTTAATACCCTGTTCTCTGTGGATGACTTGGTTATTCTCTTTGATCCATTAGATCGTTTTTTATGTAGTGTCTCATTCTTTCGCTGCACGCATTTATATTTTACTTTGTCAATATTGTGTGTGTTTTTTAATATAAAGAATTGTGCACTAATTCTGGTTCTCTTTTCCATGCGCTCCTATTTTTCTGTTTTAAGTAACGTCACATAATTGGCACTGATTAACGGACAGTATGCTGAGCAGAATGCATTGTTTACTCCTGACTTTTTTTTCCTATTTATTATCACGCAACTATAGCTACTCTATAACCTCCGCCTCTCTTGCATTCAAACATCCTAATCTTCCCTTTCTTACAGTGAAAAAGCCCATCCCTAAACTGCCGGTTGAATTTTTCATGACGGGGTCATTGATCTGAAATCTTTACTTCTAGCGAAAGCCAACTGCCTACCTTCTACTTTGATGTGAGGACAATCTCTGCCATCTAGTGGCCAAACTCACACAGGAGCGACCACATGTTTTGTCAACAATGAGCTCAAGATACTGAGAGCTATGATATTTATAAAACCCAAGGAGGTAGCTAATTTGGTGGTGCACAATCAAGGAATATATATAGAACATAAACACCAAAACTGAGAAATAAAATTCCCACAGATGTGCACATCTTCATTTACCTTTATTGTATATCAAAAAGTATTATTTCAATCCATGTAAAATTAGTTGCGTGCAGATGATGATGTAATCACAGAAAACAACACACAATTGCATAGAGAAAAATACTCATAAATGTAGCAATCACCTTATTCTATAATGTTCAAGAAAAAGTAGCAGACTAAGCAGTGCCGTCTTAACGCATGGGCACAATGGGCAGTTGCCAGGGGGCCCCACGTGCATAGGGGCTCCATGCTAATCGAAGCACAGACCAGAATTTAACACTAATTTTCCAATCACCCACCTCAACATTCAAATCTCCCGCTAACTCGGTAGAAGGAGAAAAATTATGACTTGTAGCGGAGAGTTGGCATGTCTGCATTCGCGAGAGCAATTTTGCTGTTTTTATTGCTTGCAATGTTATGGAAGCAGAATATGGTAACGGATTCGCGGGAGGCAATTAACGGCTTACATTTTTATTCCTGTGAGTGGTTGTGTAGGCAGGGCCCAGTGCTTTGCTTTGCCCGGGGGCCTGTAATGCTGTTAAGACGGATCTGAGACTAAGGGGGCTATGCACTGAGCTCCGAGCTTTCGCGCCGGCCTGAAAAAAATTATCACGTCCGATATAAAATGAAGCCGGCGGTTCCGATTCACTAAGGCCCTCAGTCCATTTTCTATCGGACGTGCCCAAAATTGGCTTATCGTGAGTGCAATGTTTTTTCCCTCTGCTAGCGCACTGAAACTTCCCGTACGCTAGCTGATAGAAAAAATAAGCCGCCTGTGACATTTGCATGGAGATTCTGCATCTCCATGCAAGGCTGATACAGGCGATCATACACTAAATAAATACATTTTAATTATAGTGTACATGAGCAGGGGGTCTCCGGAGCTGAACAGCATTGGTTTCAGGTCCGAGGACCCCCTACTTCAGGAGATACAGGCCCCGTTATGGGGTGCCGGTATCCCCTGAAGAATTTCAATGTCCCGGTCATGTGACACGGACGCTTGAAAGTGCAGGGGATACCGGCACCTCATAACGGGGCTTGTATCTCCTGAAGTAGGGGGTCCTTGGACCTGAAACCAATGTGTTCAGCCCCGGAGACCCCCTGCACATCTACACTATGAAACACATGTATATTAAAAAAAGATTTAACAAACAATACACGACCCTCTCCCCCCCCTCCTCCGCCCTAACACACACAGTACAATAATGTGCAAAATTACTATTACCCAGATATGGATAATAGATTATTTGCCCATTATTAAACACTGCATTAGCATTCCTAAATAAAGTAAATAAAAACAGTAGCCAGCTAATCCAATGAATACAAGCAGTAACAACATCAACAATGAATTAATTAAACCATTAACCAATGAAACCAATTAATTCCTAAACCAACTCAAAATGAATAGTAACACTAACCAATCAAACCAATGAATTACTACAACATTAATGAATGTAAACATTAAAAGACAAAGAAATACATTCAAACAATATCTGAAATAACCATAAAACGCATTAGCTAACATAATACAACATTAACTACAAACGAACACCAATAGCAAACATTTTATTACATTAAGCAGGAAAAAAACAAACAATCACATCCACATAAGAAACTGACATTAAAAAAACCAACAGCAATACCAAGCCACAAATGCCCCCCAAATATTGTCATAATAATGTATTAATCTGTACCCTAAAGTCGTATAGATTAATATATTTTCAGTCAATGTGCCTCCCCCAAAAAATCAAAAAACACATCCAATGAAGAAACCTGTTAAAAGAGACATTTACAAACATTCAATATATTACTTACCATTAGAAGCAGTGGCCCTCTGACTCCCGGGGTAACAGGAAGCTCACATACCTTGAAGGCCTCCAACAGCATCCAATGCCATCCGCCATAAAGATCCAGATCAGGTACCCAAATCTTCTTTTTTCTTTCTTTAATCACCTTCTTCTATCTTCATCTGTCACCATTTCTTGATCTTCTTTATCTTCTATCTTCATCTGTCAACCCAAAAAACCCCATGGTAAATCCCAATCAATGTTGTCTCTTGGTCTTCTTGGGCTCAAATGAGGCGTCACTGCCTTAAATAGGGCTTGTGATGTCACATTTAGCCTCAAAATGGTTAACAGCCACCTGATTGGCTATTAAAACCATGTTCCGACTTAAAAATTTTTTTTACATGACGTCACTTAAAGGGAATGATGCCAGCCAATCAGAATGGCTGTGCTTCATTTGCCTTTAAGATGACGTGACGAAGCCGGCGTCACATGGTATTTCAGCCAATCAGATCGTGGGAACCAATTCCACACTCTGATTGGCTGAAATACCATGTGACGCCGGCCATCTTGGATTTAGTGAAGTCATCTTAAAGGCAAATGAAGCACAGCCATTCTGATTGGCTGGCATTATTCCCTTTAAGTGACGTCATATAAAAAAAAAAAAAATTAAGTCGGAACATGCATACATTATTGAACAAATGCCTTAATTTTGCCCCAGAGGAGAATTTCCAGCTTTTTAACACCACCAATGACCTGCACAAATTTACTCAGAAGTTGGCCCTGAAGAAATTCTTTATTAAGAAAGATCAACAGGAATCCACATTAGATAATCCTGGGAGAGATGTTATTTTGGACACTAATCCAATAGAGGAAGGATCTCAAGATCAACTCTCCACCTTTCAAGAACTCTGTACATTAAGAGATATGGAGACCCTACTAGAAGAACAAGCAGGGACAAATGAAGATGATATAAACAGTCTAATTTCTTCATTTTTTTCACAGGAGAAGGGTTCTGGGTTTAAGAAAAAATCCCTTTTTTGTCCCAATTTCAGTAAAGGCCCCCATCTTCTCACTTTTGAGAGATTGGTAGAGAGGGACCTGTTAGCACTCTCTCATGGGTTCTCATTTAATACTAGGGGTCTAATCTGACATCTGACGAAAGAAATGATCTTACAGAATTACAGAAAAATAAGGATATAATTGTGAAAAACGCAGATAAAGGCAGTGCTATAGTGGTACAGTCCTCCAGTGCATACAGATTAGAAGCTATGCGTCAACTCAATGATGCTTCTTCTTATATTAAATTGTTAAGCAATCCAACTGAATCCTTTCTTAAGGAACTTCAGGAACTGTTGGATTTTGGAAAAATTCTGTGTGTTCTGGATAAAAATGAGTATGAGTTCTTATTCACAGTGAATCCAGTCGTGTCGATATTTCACCATCTCCCAAAGATCCATAAGACGCTTGAGAACCCTCCGGGGCGTCCCATCGTCTCTAGTATTGGATCTTTGGGAGATGGTTTGTCTCGGTACGTGGATTCGTTTCTCCAACCACTGGTAAGATCATTACCCTCCTATGTCAGAGATTCGACAGATCTGATCAAATCATTAAGGAATACACAATGGTCAAAATCCTTTCTGTTGGCCACTATGGATGTTTCCTCTTTGTATAGTATCATTGATCATGCACAAGGAGTGGTTGCTGTCCAGCATTATCTGCACAATTCAAATATGGCACAATCACAACAAGCTTTTTTGGTGGATTCAATAAACTTTTTACTCACGCACAATTATATTATGTTTGACACACAATTTTTTCTTCAAGCATGGGGTACTGCTATGGGGACATCATTTGCCCCCTCTTATGCTAATTTGTTTATGGGGTTTGGGAATTCCTTTCGTAAACATATTATCTTTCACAAGAGGTACATTGATGACCTCATCCTTATTTGGGATGGGGATCATGTCACTTTGGAAAATTTCATTAGTTCACTTAATATTAATACACTTAATCTTAAATTCACCTTTGAACATCATGTTAATTCTATAAACTATTTAGATTTGCGTTTGTACATTGATCTCTCTATGAACATTCCCATGGATGTGTTTAGAAAGGTCAACTCGCGAAACGCATATTTACATGCTGACAGCAGCCACCCACGTTCCCTAATTGAGGGAATTCCAAAAGGACAACTCCTCAGATTGAGGAGGTTATGTTCCGATGAGGAAACATTTCTAAAGCGGTCAAGGGAGATGATGGATAGATTCCAAAAAAGAGGTTATCAACAATCTGTGATTAAAAAAGCCTTTGACCAGGTCTGCCATTTATATTGTGATCAACTGATAGATAAATGTGGTATAAAGAAGAGAACTGCAAATAAGATGGAGGGTAGTAATACTAATTCCAAGACACCATTGTTCATCACAAAGTTTAGTAATCAAGCGAAGGAAATCAGATCCATTATTAATCGACATTGGGGAGTTTTGAGTTTAGATAAAGATCTAAGTTTATTAGTCAAGGATGGTCCTAAATTTGTTTTTACTAAGGCAAATACATTGGGAACAAAACTCTCCCCTAGCCTTTTCACGTCGGGGAAGCCCGGTGGTGTTTATGTTCCAAGGACCACGTTTTTTTTAGATGTGGTTAGTGCAAGGTTTGCAAATATGCTCTTCCATCTAAAACCATTGCGACAAAGAAAACAAGGAAGCATTATACCATCAGATCAATGATTACTTGTAATACACAGTTCTTGGTTTACTATATTAAATGTGGTTGTTTTATGGGCTATGTTGGTAGAACAATAAGACCTTTGAAACAAAGAATGGGGGAACATGTTAATCTTATCCGTAACAAGGATTTAAAACATCCTGTTTCCAGATACTTCTTGGAATGTCCCCAGGGGGGACTGGTCAACTTTCAGTTCATAGGCATTGAACAAGTGCCAATATTAACTAGAGGGGGGACAGATTAAACCTCCTTAATCAGAAAGAAATGTCATGGATTTTTGCTTTGGACACATTGCACCCAGCAGGGATCAATGTTGACTGGGAGCTCCAACATTTTATACACTGAATGGGTTAATATGTGTGGTCTCCTATCCTCCTTTCTCTCTCTTCCCCCCCTTTCTCTCCCCCCTCTCCCCCCCCTCCCCTCCTTCCCCCCTCTTCTCCCTCCCTCCCCCTTTTTTTCCTCCTTTTTCTTCCCTTCCTTTCCCTCCCCCTCCCCCCCTTCCCCCTTCCCCCTTCCATACTCCCTCTCCCTGTTCACATTTTATCCTTATATATTTCCTTATGTTGCCTATTATATTAGATTCTATTGTTTACATCATTACATTTCAAGTTTCTGTTATTATGATCTCTCACTTCATTGTGTAATAATATTATTGACAAATGCCGTTATATCACCAAGGTGCAGTAGGAATTACCCTGATTTCTTTACATTGATGTTTATATCAGAAATATCATTACAGGGTTTATTATTATATATCCATTTATTGTTGGATTTATATCCCTATCTTTGCCCATGGTGATAATTGAGATACATATGCATAGAGGAGGGTTTTATGGTTTTTGTCTCTGTTTTTGCTTTTGTTAAATGCTTTTGCTTTGACATTAATACTTATTTAACCTTTAGATAAGATTTTGGTTTTAATATATTTTTTAGGATTAGTACAGCCTCTGATTCTTGTTTTTTATGTTTACATTTTTTGTCCTTATATGTTTTTACAATCAGTTATATGGGAGTAATGGTTAGAATAATATTCTTTGATATTTCAAATTCATGCTTTATATCGCTTTAACTTTTTTGTTGCTTTTAAAGTTACCTTTCTATATCCTGTGATGCTCGGTATACACTCCCCCCTTCTTGATTAGCCGTAATGGTGATTAAACATTCAGCAGGTGGGAGTTACTAGGTGTATGCCGAGTTACCATTGGTTAGAACGCGGGGTCCTATTTTATGCCGAAGTTTGTTTTGTGTTTATATTCTCTTTGACAAAGCACGGTGTACCGTGCGAAACGCGTCAGAGTGGTTTTAGGGGCTGTCGGGTGTCAATAAAGCCTACACTTGAGTTTCATTGTCCTGGTCTGTGTCCTTACCTGCATGGGAGTTGCACCGCTTCGTTTTTCCTGGATTATCTGGATAAGAGCTGATCTTTATGCCTACAGATAGTACCTACTGTATTTACATTTATAGGCAACAAGGACTTATTCAAAACCAGACACTATCTAGACCTGACATCAATTTATTTACACAGGTTTATTAGGCTCTGCAAGTGTCCTGGTTTTTTTCGCCTCTCTGCCTAAGGCCATGTCCATAGTAGTCGCGCGCTCTTGACGGAGCGAGTGACATCACGCGCGCCTGTACTTGAGGCAATCCGTGGTCCTGCAGGGTTGCGTGATGGGGGCGTGTGCCGGGTGCGTGCCCGTGATGTCACATGAGCTGTTAACCCTCATTGGCTGAACCGCGCACGTGAACTGGTCGTGGCGTTGCAAAAACAAACAAGTTTGTCTCGCCACGCATCAGCCACCTCGGCGCTCACGTGCACGCGAGCGAACTATAGACATGCGCAATGGACTCCATGTGTTTGTGTTAGGCGCGAGCGATGTCGCTTGCGCCGTCGGAACTGCTATGGACGCAGCCCTAGGCAATCAGTAGCAAAAAACACTATTGACTACATTGTAGGATATTATTCACATGGTTGTGACAATTATAGGAGTGCACCCATTTGAAAAGGATTTCTCTTTCTCTATTGCACCCTCTCAGTTTTGAGCGCGTTAGTCTCATACTCTGTCCTTTGTTTAAAGTGTTGCAATCCCACTTCCTGATTCAAATAAAGCAGGCAGAAGCCTGAGGATCCCAACATTGTGATACGTGTCCTCTATCTTGTTACCCTGAAAGATTGTGTAATATCGAGCCCGGACAGATGGGAGAACAACCCGAGGGAGCCATTTGTCACAACGTGTTTTAATTAATGTAATATTTGTCCCGTTTTCCCTTTTTACCCTCTCTTATGTGGGGATGTTGCAGGCAGGGCGACGGGTTCGCCGGTGGCTCCATCCGCAGGGGGCGCTGCCATATTGTGTGTGCGCGCGCATGTGCGAAGGTTCGTGCATGCGCAGAAGCGGCGGATGGATAGACAGGGGCTTTACTGATTCGCGCATGCGCAGGGCACCCCCGCGGCAGCCATTAGAGTTGTGCATGCGCAGTGTCCTATGCGCACGCGGTCCCAATGTTAATTAGGCAGCAGACAGACTACAACTCCCGTGCTTCTTAGGGAGAAGCTGCCAGGTGATGCATGATAACCAATGGGATGGCTGGGTTGCGCCTGAAGACAAGGAAAGAGTATTGCATGCTGGAACAGGAAGCAGTCAGTCAAGACCTGTATCCTGAAGGTGCAGGTAGTCTCCACGGAGCTGTGCTCAAGGGACTAGGCTAGAAGTAACCCCCAAGGGCCCAGTTAGTCCCCTGAGCCACAGTAGAAGTATTCTATGTATACAGTATGATATAGGGAAAGGCCTTAAGATAGGGACCCTTTCCACTATCACAATAGAGTGAGATATGCTGCAGGACATTGCCTGAAGGACAGTGCAGCTTGATAGCAGAAAGCAGATCTGGACTCCGTAGTAGAGACTGCTCCTGAAGGGATCATCCGGCTGGGGGTCCCTCCAGAGAAGTCAGGCGGCAGAATCATCCACACAAGGAGCAGCGCACCGCGCAGCAGGACCACGTCGCGGAGCTGCAGATTGTTGCTGGTTATCCTGGTCTGGACTATGACCAGGAAGGTATTATAAGTGCACCACCGGGCCCCAACACAGGGAAACGCTATCCCTCACACTCACACTATTGCTTGTGGACACTCAGGGGTTAAGTGCCCAGGCATATTGATACTGAAAGGACAAAGGGTGATGCAACAAGTTACATGTGGGGTGATGCAATGAATAATAGCAAAAAACAAGATAAATGCTGCACACCAAAAACTGAAAACTCTAACTGATACTTGCTGTTACCGGTGCTCCTGATCCAGGGGAGTCCCTGTGAAAGACAGACTCCAAAGTCAGCAAAAAAACGGAGGGTTCAGGGCTCTACGGATTTAAAGAATTTATTATATCAAATACACAACGTTTCAACCATCAAAAAGTGGTCTTTCTCAAGTGAAGATAACATACATAATGAAATGTCCAACATATATAGTCCCCAACCCAGGTGAAAATACTTAAAAACATCCGGTAGCTCCCCAGTGAAATGTCTCAGTCCATAGTGCATTGCGCTTGCAGGCGCACATCCAGGTCTTCGTCGTCTTCAAATGACGTCATCTGTAGGCGGTCCCACCTCCCAGAGAGTCCTGTAGACTCCACATCAGGGGATCTCGGTATCCCTTCAAATGCGCATGCGCGAGCGCCCATCACGGTCCATCAGTCCTCCCGATGACGTCATCACGTCGTAACGTGATCTCCGATTGGTCCCTTTGGGGATCTTGGTATCCCATCATTGCGCATGCGCGAGCGCTCGTGTCGGTCCCGCATCCTTCAGATGAAATCATCTTGTTGCAGTGGGGTCCTTAATGGGCACGTCTGTCCCACGATATCAGTGCATTATCAGCATATAAGAATGGAAGTCATATAAAAAAGTCAGTTTTGCCTTTAAATTACGTCATCGTTTTTTTTTCCCCGGCCAAATCACATGTTTTTAACGGCCCAATCAGGACCGTGGGAAACATTTGACCAAAATGTGACATCATAGGCCTATAAAAGCCTATGTCGCCTCATTTTGAAGCCAGACGCCGAGGAGGGAACACCTCCCCTCCTAAGAAGAGAAGAAGGGCGTGGAAGAAGAAGATGGAAGAAGACGGAGAAGACCCCAAAGAAGAAAAGAAGACCCCAAGACAGACGGGAAGGATTACAAATAGAAGAAAGAAGACACCTTTATGGATTGTAAGGGTTTTTTTTATTTTATGGTTACCTGTGGATTGGTTCCAGTGCTTCCGGGTCGCCTGGATTTCGATGAGTGGGCATCTAATGGTAAGTAAACAAAAGAAAAGTGTATTATTTTTACTTTTACAGGTTTTTTGGATTTTTGATTCATGTCTTTTATTTTTTCAGTCCCATTTAATGCCCGTGGATGTATGGATATAATACATTCACGGACACTGAATGGGTGTATTCTATGTGATTTTTGTATGTAAATGCATTGTTTTTTATGCCCCTGTATGTTCTGTATATCTATCTATATGAATAGACATACAGGGATAATGATTGATTGTTTTGCTAATGTTTATGTTCTTTTCAAGTATAGCTAATGTATTTATCAGCTTTATTTAGACATTGGTGTGAATAATGTAATTTGTATTTAGTTACAGGTTATTTTTAATGGCTTATTTCTGGTAGTTAGATTAGAATGATTGTGGTTACTTTCAATTAGAATTCTTTTGGCAATGGTTTGGCTTTAGGAATTGAATAGGAAATTGTATAATTGATTTATATTGTATTGTAATTGGTTTAGGAAATTGATTAATTAATTGATGGCAAATGTATTGATGTTGCTGTAGAGGAAGAGGGGGTTGGCTCGGTATTAAAGGGGTTGCACCCCATATGGCCACCCCCTGACCTCACCAGGGAGGCAAGGGGTTAACTTTTTCTGCGGTCCAGGAATGTGGTTTACACCTTGTCATGTCATGAAAATGTATGTTCCCCTGTTCCCATGTTTCATTATAATCCTGTATTTTAATGTTTTAAAGTGCATTTCTGTATCTCCAGTTCTGGAGGTCACAGAGAGTTGATATTTGGCCAATATGTGGAGGCACTGTAGGCATTGAAAACTGACAAATTTCGACCCACTGAGTCCACCAGAATGGAACTTATTAATATGTGTAGATATTAAAGTGTATATGTATGGTATTTTGGATCTGCTCTGACAATGCAGACTCCATCTGCTATGCTAATAGGTCATGAAGGGCAGCCGGCTGATTGAGCCAAAGCACTGTGATCAAAAGTTAACTGCCTGATTGTTTACACTAAGTACTAATCAACCGACCATGTACTAATCAGCAGACTCTGCCACTCTAATTGTTACCTGAGGGTGGAGAATCATCAAACTGGAGTGGTTTGTAAGTGTTATGTCTACACCTACAAACAATGCAGATACTTCATTTGGTAGACTGGTCGTTGCCTCTGATTTAATTATGGGGCTACCCATAGAGTCCCAGTACACATGGGCTAATTAGCTGGGGGGGGCATGGGTTAATCTGTGTCTCCACGTTAGGGATTGGATACAGATAATTGTTCACTAATAGTCTGTATTCAATGTTAAGAATAGGGTTACACAGGTATATAAACTGTGTCAACCCTACAGTTTTTAGTTGTGCTTCTGATTCCACCTGGAATGTCACCGGATTGCTCGAGAATTGCTAGCTGATACTTCTCCATCCCCCAACCCTAAGTAAGTGTTACCTTCTTGTCTGTTAATTGTACTATATTGCTGTGTTCACCTTTTTAAGGAATAAATATATTTGATTATATCTAAGCCTCGTTCAGTTCAACCCAGATATTTGGTGTTCATTATATCTTGTCATAAGCTACCATGACAAGCTCTATAATTAACTGGTGGCAAGCGGTGGGATTGAACTGAACCTATATTACAGTGTTCTGTGGGACTCTGTCATATAGTGGGAACTCGAGAGTAATTGCGAGTTCCTGGGACTAAAGATATTGAACACACAGTAGTGCAACAGTTAACACAAGTTGTAACACCACCTCACTGCTGCGACCGTGAACCATGAGCGAGGCTGAAGGCTCATCCAACATGAGGACCCGAGCTCTGCTAAAAGACAAGTGCCGTGAATATGGACTGCCCTATGAGAACCAGGAGGTCGCAGACATGGTTGACGCAATCGGTGACTATGAAGTCCGGCTTGCAGAGCCTCAGGATACGGCTCAGCTGGACCTTATACAGCCACCCGGAGATCAGGGAAGGAACCCAGTGCCGGGGCGGCAGAATCTTGGGGAGGGAACGAGTGCACCTCCGGGAGCAGTGCAACAGGAGGGGTACTGGTTGCTGCGGCTACCAGTCCGTTCACCCCTGAAATGTTGGCACTGATTACTGCGTGGGGTGACAGAGGGACACTGGAGGAGCGGCTGCAGTTTATTACTATGGCAGTGAACAGACCCGCTTATTGCCCCCCTGTCCAACCCAACACAGATGAACTCAAATTGGATCAGCACAGTCTCACCAAGTTCGTGGAAGGTACTGATCAGATAGACAGTTTTCTAAAGAACTTTGAGACACAGTGCCGGCGGTACAAAGTGCTTCCCCAGCATAGGGTTGCACGTTTGGACCCCTTACTGTCCGGCTTGGCTAAGCAGACGATGATGGCGCTTCCAGATGAGTATGCAGATGACTATGACCACCTGAAAGAACTGTTACTGTTTCAGTACGGTTTTACCCCTGAAGCCTACCGGGGTAAATTCCGGCAGGAAGAGAGGCAGCCCCAGGAGTCCTATGTTACCTACGTGACCCGCATGGCTTTGTACGGGATACGCTGGGTGGAGGGCTATGTGGCACGGACTTGTCTGTTAATTGTACTATATTGCTGTGCTCACCTTTTTAAGGAATAAATATATTTTATTATATCTAAGCCTCGTTCAGTTCAACCCAGATATTTGGTGTTCATTATATCTTGTCATAAGCTACCGTGACAGTTGCTTAGTTTCTATTTGATTTTCATGATGGCATTGGTGGTTAGGGGATATTGTTCATAGTGTATTTTATTGTTACATATATTTTGCAAAGTGTTACATGATGCACAGATTAATTGCATCATGTACACACTCCATGCAATTGTGTGATATTTCATATACATTTGTGTAGCTGCTGGTTTGTTGGTTTATATTTACAATCGATGCTGGATTTATTGTAACATGCAATGTGGTGATTTTAAGATTAAAAATTCATGTTTTGATTTATGAAAAAAAGTGAATTGCGCTCTAAAAAATGTGTTAATGTGCTCTTAGTGATATTAAATAATACAAATAAGATAACCTGTTTACAATATGAGAGGTTTATGCTGCTGCGCTCGTGGTACCGCTCCACAACCAAACTAATGCAAAAACAAAGAAAGAGACAGCGCAAAAAACCTCATTGTGCAATATTTAAACAAAATTGTATTGGTAAACTGGTGAGTATCACACGTACATCAATATAGTTAGATTTAAGCAGAACATGTTATGGACATGTTACCAATCTGTGCTCGGGGTACAGGACTTCTAGGTTAGCTGGCTTCTCACAGGTCTCGTGGAACAGCATGCAGGGTACAGCAGTCGTCACCGCAGGGGAACTGCCACTCCAGATGAAGAGAACACTCCGATACCGAGTGTTACGGTGGGAAGTCCTATCAACTGTATCCAGCCCTCTGCACACCAGCTTCAAAACGCCACACGGGGCGGAGGATGATTCGGCTATGTATGCCGCTGCAGGGAACCTCACCGTCAGCCGCTTGCTCGGAGAACGCTAGACGCACATCTGTGACGTCATCGGGCGGCGTCAGCGTCGCTGACGCCGCCCGATGACGTCACAGATGTGCGTCTAGCGTTCTCCGAGCAAGCGGCTGACGGTGAGGTTCCCTGCAGCGGCATACATAGCCGAATCATCCTCCGCCCCGTGTGGCGTTTTGAAGCTGGTGTGCAGAGGGCTGGATACAGTTGATAGGACTTCCCACCGTAACACTCGGTATCGGAGTGTTCTCTTCATCTGGAGTGGCAGTTCCCCTGCGGTGACGACTGCTGTACCCTGCATGCTGTTCCACGAGACCTGTGAGAAGCCAGCTAACCTAGAAGTCCTGTACCCCGAGCACAGATTGGTAACATGTCCATAACATGTTCTGCTTAAATCTAACTATATTGATGTACGTGTGATACTCACCAGTTTACCAATACAATTTTGTTTAAATATTGCACAATGAGGTTTTTTGCGCTGTCTCTTTCTATGTTTTGATTTATGCATGTTTTATGTGTTTCGTAATGGGCAAATAATCTATCATCCATATCTGGATAATAGTTATTTTGCACATTATTGTACTGTATGTGTTTGGGGGGTTGGGGGGGGGGGGGGATTGATGTATTGAATGTATAGGTCCGGTTTATTTTTTTAACATACAGGGTTGGTTCCTTTTGGTTTGCGAGAGACCTCTGGAGACCACCTGAGGTCTCCTCGGGCTTCTCACGGGTAACAGGCTGGCGGGTCCACGGGGGACACCTGCGGGGAAGAACCGGTGGCCACACATCTGTGGGGGCACCGCAGACCCGTAGGGACCACCTGTGGGTCCCCAGACCCTTGTGGGAACCACCCGAGGCCCCTCAGAAACCTGTGGGTCTGACCCGGGGCCCACCAGACATCCACGGGCCTACCGTGGGGACCCCATTGTGGCCCACGGTGACCCGAGGAGACCACCTGGTGGGCCATGGTGCCTGGCGGGACCCACCAACAGGCCTCCAGACCCTGTGTGAAACATGATGCTGGTAACCTGTAGGTCGTGAGGTGACCCATCAGGTCCACCGGGGACTCCCGTGGGCCTGGGGGATGAACCCTGTATGTAAAAGAATAAATCATGTATTTATGGGGGGGCACAGGGGGTGGGTTATGTATTTAATAAATAGAATGATGTTTATTGTGGGGCAGTGTATTGTTTTTATTGTGGGTACTGGGGGTGGGGGGAGGGGGTATTGGACCCAAGGGTATGTGGGTAGGCCTCCCAGCTGGGTAGTGGGTGAGGGTGGTAAGGCCTCACGGGGTGGGGGGTTAGTGGGGGAGGGTATGTAGGCCTCCCGAGTGGTGGGTGAGGGTGGGTTAACCCCTTAATGACTGTAGCGGTTAATAACCGCTATGGTGATTAAGGGGTTAGGGGACATTACATTGGATGTTTTAATTCTTGTGTATGTTTTGCAGCATCGGAGGGACATGGGCAGGATGAAGATGAGTATGAAGACGGCCTTCATCGTGGGTGCCTGTAAAAGGTAAGTGTAATATATATTGACTGTATTTATTGTAATTTATATGTATTTAAAAAGGGCAAATGCATTATTATCCATATGTGGATAATAGTCTTTTTGCCCATTACTGTACTGTATGTGTTAGGGGGCGGGGGGGATGTGTGTTGTATATTGCTATGTTTATTGGGGGCAATTGTCCCAATAAACATGCTAATGTGCCTTAACCCCTTCATTGCCTTAGCGGATAGCCGCTAAGGTAATGAAGCTGAATTAATGTAAATTTTAATAATAGTGTGTGTGAGCAGGGGGTCCCCTGAGCTGAACCGCATTGATTTCTGCCTCAGAGACCCCCTGCTTCCCGAGTTACAGGCCCCGGTTTGGGGCATCGGTGCCAGTGTCGCCGCCATCTTTATAGAGCCCACGTCGCGTCTTGGACGCTATAAAGATGGCAGCGACACTGGCACCCGATGCCCCATACCGGGGCCTGTAACTCGGGAAGCAGGGGATCTCTGAGGCAGAAATCAATGCGGTTCAGCTCAGGGGACCCCCTGCTCCCGCACAATATTATTAAAATGTACATTAATGCTGCTTCATTACCATAGCAGATACCGCTACGGTAAGGAATTATTGTTTATTGTTATGTGTGTTTTAATACTAGTGTAGATGTGCAGGGGGTCTCCTGAGCTGAACCGCATTGGTTTCAGGTCCGAGGACCCCCTACTTTAGGAGATACAGGCCCCTTTATGGGGTGCCGGTATCCCCTGCAGAAGTTAAATGTCCCGGTCACGTGACGCGGGTGCTTCAAAGTGCAGGGGATACTGCCACCCCATAACGGGGCCTATATCTCCTGAAGTAGGGGGTCCTCGGACCTGAAACCAATGCGGTTCAGGTCCTGAGACCCCCTGCTCATGTACACAATAATTAAAATGTATTTATTTAGTGTACGATCGCCTGTAACAGTCTGGTATGGAGATACAGAATCTCCATGCAAATGTTACATGCAGCTTTTTTTTCTATCAGCTAGCGTACGTAAAGGTTAAGAACGCTAGCAGGGGGGAAAAAAGCAACACGTACGCTGTGGGTGTTTTGAGCTATTTTGAGCAGGTACGTTAAAAAATGGGCTCAAGGCCTTAGGGAATCGCGTCCCCGGCCTCACTTTTTAACGAACCTGCTTTTTTGGAAAATCAGAACGCAAAGTCATTGAGCTTAGTGCATAGCCCCCTATATATGTTGGACATTTCATTATGTATATTATCTTCACTTGAGAAAGACCACTTTTTGATGGTTGAAACGTTGTATATTTGATATAATAAATTCTTAAAATCCGTAGAGCCCTGAACCTTCCGTTTTTTTGGGTGATGCAATGAGACATATGTGAAGGAGTTATATTCTATGCTTAGTAAATACTGTTCTTATCCAACCGTGTGTATTTACTGTGTATGTTGGTTCTTGTGAGGGAACACTCCCACCACGCTGGGATCCCTCATCGGTGGAGGCGCTGCACTGTGTATAATTGTACCCCATGCTCCCAGTGGCGGAGGTTCAGGTCTCCTGTTAGCCACACAGGTGACAGCAGCACGCGTAGTTTTAGTACCCCGGGGGTACAAGGGCTACATATATATCCTGATGTCCATATTAATTATTAATTATTTCCTCCCCTCCCTTCCCCTTCCCCCCTTCTTTCCACTCTTCTTTTATCGCCTCCCCTCCTCCTCCACACCTCCCTCTCCATTCTCCCCCTTCCCCTACTGTTTCCTTTCCCCTTCCTTCTTCCTCATCTCTTTCTGTTTTCCCTCTTTTTTTTATTTTTCCTTTTAGTTTGTCCATCTTGACATGTCATCTGCATCATTATCTGGTACATAATCATTTGTCTTGCTTTTATTAATATGTGATTGTTTTAATCCTTCTTTTATTTTGGCAGTTCTGGGCGTTTGGGGGTTAATTTGTCTTTTGTGTCTAATAAAGTTTTGTTTGTGAATTAACTTGCCACGGTTGTGCGCCCGTGAGAGGGAGGCGCGCTTACCCATACGTGGGTGCGCATGACGTCCGGAGTTTTCATCTACCCAGCCTCAATGTTAATGTAATGAGGAACATTAAAGTTTTTTTTTACCTTGAATACCTACTTAACCAATGGGAACCCGCGCTCTTGGTAGCTTGCAGAGAAACACGATGGGGGCTTGTTATAGCATCTGAGGTCATACACACGCCACAACACATTAAAATGCCGATTTTACTGCATTCTTTACACCATGATGAAGCGATATACGCGACAAACGTGTTGTGTGTTGCTGTTGCCTCTTTAGTGGTCCCTTGTATGATCCATTAAAGTCATCTATTTTTTATAAGTGAGCCCCCTCTGGATCCTTTTTTTGCTGTGGATGGTGCTCCGTTTTTCTTCTTCCCCTTTGCTGCTCTTACAAACAGCTTGCACATCAGAGGACTTCCCAAGAATGATCCAGATCTCCACAAAAGTGAGTTCTTTCCACAATCCTATCTCTGCTATTATGCAATAGGGAGGGAGATTATTCTGTGTCAGCATTTGCTATATGTGATATACTGATAGGGTTGCCAGGTGGCTTGTCCAAAAATACTGGATACAATGGTAAAAGATGCAATCCCCCCCCCCCCCCAATACATATAAAAAATACCCGCACGCCCCCCGAATACATATATAACAGGGTATGTCCCATCATACCTTTCTTTCCCCACATAGTATATCTGCTATGCAAATCCTGTTAAGTTCTAGGCAGTAGTAGGTTCATCTATGGGCCAGTGACCCCCCTTCTGCTTCCCTTTGAAAGTGAAGGAAGAGAGGTGGTGACTCATGGCCTGTGTACAGCCCATTAGAGGTGCGTACAGTCCATGAGCCCGCCCCTTCCAGAGTTTTCCAAGGAGGAGCATCAAAGTTAGAGGAGTCTGCCTCTGCTCCCCAAGGTGAGAGGAAGGGCTGTCAGCCGCTCCCATCGCGAGGATGAGTTGGCCCACTCAAGGTCCAAGAGGCCTAGAGAACACCAAGACTCAAGGCCCCATATTACCGGGGCAGCACCATCTAGAAGTCCTGGGACTTCAGAGAGACCATGCTGCTATGAAGAACTGCTGCAAGTATACACTACAATAAATCCTGTTCAACTATACCTCTGCCTGGTGTCAGTTCCTTGGCAAGAGGGGTAAGGAATGCAGTGATGGGGGCTGACACCCATACACCCTGGGTTCCATCACAAGTGGAGGCGCTGAAACACCAAGAAAAGAAGAACACAGAGATCCACCTAAGTCTGTCCTGTCTTGTCTCATTACCACCAAAGCAGACGACTCAGTACTCCTGCAGCCTACAGGTATAACACAACACACCTGGTAATGCGTGTAGATCCCTACAAATTCATATAAAAAAATGCCCCCACGCCGCCCGAATTCATATAAAAAATGCCCCCACCACCCCAATACATATAAAAAATGCCCCACCACTCCAATACAAATAAAATATACCCCCACCACCACAATACATATAAAATATACCCCCACCTCCACAATACATATGAGCTATACCCCCACCTCTCCAATACATATCAAATATACCCCCTCTCCCCAATGCATATAAAATATACACCCACCTCCACAATACATATAAAATATACCCCCACCTCCCCAATACATATAAAATATACCCCACCTCCCCAATACATATAAAAAATATCCCCATCTCCCCCAATACATATAAAATATACCCCACCTCCCCCAATACATATAAAAAATATCCCCATCTCCCCCAATACATATAAAATATACTCCCAACCCCCAATACATATAAAATATACCCCCACTTCCACAATACATATAAAATATAACCCCACTCGTCTCTGTAAAGGAAAAAAAGATAAGGGCAGCAGCGCTATTCATATCAGAACTGACATTTTTGTCCCAGAACTTCCACATCAGTTGGACTCATCACTTTACTGGATGTTCGGTAACTAAACACCACCACAGGAATACTCTTGTCATTCAGGTTATATATTTGTTTTACAGCCGTTCATTTGGACGCAATAATAAAATGATGGGAAAAAGTGTTGGATAAACATGTAGCCCTGTTTCCCCTCTAATGTGAAGGGTCTACTTGTGCTGGCGGTACCTGTTGGCTAACAGGGATCGGCGCCTCCACTACTGGGAGCCTGGGGTAACGAATATACGGAGTGGCAGCGCCTCCACCTGCACGGGATCCCAATTGGATGGGATAACCCTGAGCAGGAACTATTAATAACAGTCCACAGATTATAAGAATAACAATAATAACATTTACTGTGAGCAATAACCATAAACCACATACAGGCAATATAAATACTAATGTTACAGCTATATCTCACCGCGCATGGGCGTTGTCCCACCACGTGTACCCCCACACCGTGTCCACAGTACCAGAGGTGTCCTTTGGTCACTTCACCGAATAAGTGTCACCAAAAGATGCCCACCCCTCTAGGCGTGATCAGCGCCTTATACTGGTGTTGGTGCATGTTTGGTGAACGGTACCCTGCCGGGTGTGTCCACACCCGGGCGTGCTAACAACGAGAAGCAGGGAATCCGCTGATCCAACGATATCCTCCGCTGGATGGGATGTCTCCCTCTGGAGTGACTTCTGCAATGATGGTGTCTCCCTCTCTGGCAGAATGGTCACAGACTGCAGCAGCAATAGTTTGAATGAAACCACTGTGGTCCTAAGCTGGCTAATCACTAAAAGGGCAGAATTCCTAACTGGAGGGGCCTTCCCTAAAGCAGCCACAATCTAAGGTGAGTTGGGGCCTAACTGGGGCCTAGAGGATATCTGGCCTAGTGCAGAGGGTCACAGACCCCTGCACCTATTCAACTTCCCCTAGCTGTGTCCCAGCTCCAACTGACAGCAAGCCATCAAAGCACCAACTGTAACAACTGCCTCAGCAGTGAATCCTAACACCCCATTGGCCAGGCCCTAGTCACCTGACTCTGCACGCAACCTCCCTTCTCCCAAGCTGCAGCGGAGGTAAAAGCAAAACCAGGGAACCCAGGCCACATACTGTATATATCTCATTATCATTATCAATGGCTGTTAATAAAGCTCCTGTATGTACTATAAAAGTTCCTGGCGCCCTTCATTATTCCATCAGCATATCTACGCCCAGTCTGCGCGGATCCAGCACCCTGACAAGGTATGAGAGACTGAGCAAAGCCATGTATATAGTCAACTGATGTAATCTCATTAAGAGCTGAGCATGGAGGGTTACATTTGTACAAAGTTACATAAGGTTCATGTATTGGTTTCATGGCAGAGCAAGTCTGGTGTTGGTTACAACAAGTGAAAGATGTTCTTTGTCATTTTAAATGAAATAATGGATGATGCCTGAAGCCCTGTGGTTCTTGTAAACCGCTCCCCTCAGACACAGATACAGCCACATAGTGCTATGCTTGAGCTCTTCTTTCATTAGATAGGAGACAGAAAATGGTATGGCAAAATTATTTAGTGAGGCTCAGTTTTGTAAAACTTATGGTTTGCACAATGTGATCCCAGTACAATTTTTCCATTATACAAACCATCCTGTTGTCTTTTAAAATCACAATATAACCTAGATTAGATTATACTGTACTTCACTTTTCTTTATTCAGTTGGCTGGCTTAACCCAAAATTCTGTATTATATACAAAATTCTCCTCTGCTCCAGAGCTCTGCACTATTGTCCTCATCTCCTGCTCTGGTCTCCTCTGTTTCATGTGTGCCTGGAGCCCTTATCTATTAATATTCAAACTCTCACATTTCCCTGAAACTAATACACACGAATGTTCTGCTTTGTAAACCAAAACAGAAGCAAAAGTTCTATCCCTTCCATGTCTTCCAGCTATGGACTATTTTATTAGTCTTTAGTGACTTATATACCTCCCCAAATACTCCTTTAAACAACACGTGGGGAGATATAATTGCACAAAAAAGAACACACCTAAGATATCTATCGATAATTAAAATAATTAAAATGAGAATAGATCCATCTATCGATAGATAGATCTATTCTCATTTTAATTATTTGAATATATTTTACATATGGAAATTAGAATATACTGTATTGCAGGTATCTTAGGTGTGTTCATTTATGTGCACAGGTACAGATGTAGCAGGACTTAATGTCTCCGGAGCTACAGCTGAAAAAGCTAACAGCTGCCATGCTTCTAGATCGGACACCCCACGGCGATTATCCTCCAGAGCCGGGGCAGCCGCTATGGCGGTCATGCATCTTTCCCCGGTGCCGGAGACATTAAGTCCTGCTACATCTGTATCTCCCCACGTGTTGGTAAAAAGAGCGTGTGAGCTAGCAAGATCCAAGTTCACAAGCACAAAAGTGACCACCTTTGTGCTTGTGGACTTGGTTCTTGCTAGCCCATTCCCCCATAGAGTTGCGATCAGCCTTCAGTTTCCCCATTCTGATAGCCAAGAGCTATATTGGCTTTCAGGACCTTTTGGCGCTGTTGCGCTGTCTTGTGACATCATCCACATACCGCGCGACCAGTAGGTCTGCGAACACGGCGGGCGGTGGTTGTCGGAGCATCGCAGAGCTCCGGAAGATCCGTGTGGCGTCCCCTGCAGAGGTCCCTACACCTGGGGAGGAAGGAGATCCATTCTATGGGCCTGTAAATTCAGCTTTGCTGTAAGTAGGATTCCGATTTTACTCCTACTGGATGGACTTGCTCAGCGTATGTCCCAAGCCTCAATAGGCAATTGTTTGTCTTTTTATACATTTATTTACATTGTTTTATTCAATTGTGATAGCTATTGGTTGTTCTTTGTATGTGTTTGAGTTTTTATGGTTCATTTATTAGGGTTACACTATGTTCTTTCTCTTTGTCTTTTTTGTCTCTTTTGTTTTTTATGTTTGTTTGTCCATGCTGTGAGACTTCAGTCAAGTATTTTCACAAAACTGTCAGACATCAGCGATTGGATTCTTCACCTGGTCAGAATTTACTCACTGGGACATTTTCCCTTAGGCGCCGGCTGTTTGTTTTTTACTGTTATGTTTGTTTGATCCGTGTTTGGTCATTTTTTGCCTATGTAGCTTCACTTTAAAGTTCAAGTTTGTAGTAGTCACTGTAATATTATTAATATTACTATTTTTATTTTTGAGCATTAGCGCTGTAATCACTTATCTCCTTTTTCACGCTGCCTTGTGACTGTGTTGTACAGAAGATAATAAACTGTTCCTTTTTGCATAGACCTCCTGCCTGGTTGTGTGGCATTACTGGGGGGAGAGGTAATAGTTCTACCATGGGAGATCACGTTTCAGTTCCTGGAGCCTACGGCAGATGGAGGCGCTGCACTGCTAAAGAGATATGTGGGGTATGAACCCCAGAAGCCTAGTCCTGTGTCCCCACTACCACCGGCGGACGACTCAGCACTCCTGTTACCAGCAGATATCATGCACCACACGATCCGTAATGGCCCCTATCTGCGATTGGGTGGAGGAAACACCGTTACACTAGAAGAATGGGTTGAGCTACAGCATCAAAACAACAAGTTCATTCTCCCCTAGAGCAGAGAGGGTTAAAAAAAATCCAGACTTACTGTACATGCAACAGCAAACCAACCCCCTTGCTCCAGTTTACTGCATGTATCACATTTCATAGACCCACATAACAACATTTCAAGTTATTGTACATATAAGTTGCAATAAGTTGAAAGCACTCGACCATGCAGCAGTTCTGCTATTTTTAATGTTTCTTTCATATTGTAGTTCGCCAGGTTTAAAAGCTATTCCAATTGAAATATGAAAGAATAACCCCGAAGAGCACAACAAAGAACGCCATGTGAGCTCGTTTGCATGCTGTTTATATTAGGGGATAACGAGGATTTCACAAAGTACCAATATGGTAAAAGAAGGCTAAACTGATTACAAGGTTGTAAAGATCAGGTCCGTATTACATAACAGTTCTTAGAAAGAATTAAGAGGCTTTGGTGAAAATTACCTAACATTAAAATTGTTTCCAGAACAGAAAGCTGCTTGGCATTATTTCAATGAAATCTGTAGTTGGGATGAAAAAGGAGAAAATAAATAAATATAATATATATATATATATATATATTATATATATATATATATACACATATATATACACATATAGAGGTATCAGTACTGTATAGTATAGTACAGTATATATATATATATATATATATATATATATATATATATATATATATATATATAATATATATACTTAGTTAAGTTATGGTGGGTAAAAAAAGTGACAAAAACCCTCCACAGCAAAGCATATAGAAAATGGAAATGTTACTGTATGCAAATGAGCATACAGTAAAATTTCCATTTGCTATATATATATCTCCTATACTGCATATATCTAGAGGTGTTGTAGACATTAATGCTCCTGCTGCTGGTGCCTTGCAGTAGGACACAATGTGCCAGCAGGTGGTCAAGGACATTCTGACGCAGGCTGCTGCACCGCTAAGGTAAGTGACTAACGTTACCTAAACCCTTACCATGCCCTTACCCTAAACCCCCTAATCTTAACCCCTAATACTAATCTAACGGTGTTTCCCCCACCTGGTGGGAGATTTGGCCATTATGGATCGTGTGGTGTATGATACCTGCGGTAACAGGAGGGCTGAGTTGTCCGCCGATGGTAGTGGGGGACACAGAAACAGGCTTCTGGGGTTTCATACCCCACATATCTCCTTAGCAGTGCAGCGCCCTCCATCTGCCGTAGGCTTCAGGGACTGAAGGTTGAGTTCCCACGGTAGAACTATTACCTCTCCCTCCAGTAATGTCCACGCACCAGGGCAGGAGGTATATTGCAAACAGGAGCGGTTTATTATCTCTTCTGTACAGCACAGTAACAAGGCAGGATTCTGCCCGATGCAGCAACTCTCAGCTACCACTGAAGGATGGTCCCTGGACCGTCACTGCAGGCCAAGGGGCACCAGCAGCCGTCCACACTCACTCTCCCTGGAGGGAAGAGGACTGGAGAAGGCCCAATACTCAGCCTCTCCAATGTGTGACCTGCCTTCCTCAAGTGGGGAAAGGCACTCCTGAATTTAGGGCGGCCCTGTGCTTAAGTACAGCCAAGAGGAGGGCATCATTTCTGACTCATGATTGGTCATGCCCAAGCCTGATGTCACCGCCTCCCGCTGTCACTCAAGTGCAGCACCAAGGAGGGGAAACTACTGGCAACCTGATTGTACCAGGTTTACTGCCAGCACAAGGGCAGAATAGTAGCCATCAGGTGACCTGGCTAAACTAACACTACCGCCTACCCTAAAAACCTTAACCCCTTACCCTAACTGTTAAAACCCTAAAGTGAACCACTTACCCTAAAACGTACCTTCTTGGAGAAGCGGTAGGAGGCGGAGGTTCCAGCGGCAGAGCAGGCGGTACAGGGTCCCCCTGTGGCTAAACGCCGGTGGAGAGTTGGTCGTGGTGGGACGGCCGTGACCAAATGTCCCATTCCACCAGCAGGAGCAGACACCTCTGTGTTTGAATCAGCCAGTGGGTGCAATAGTACCTGCTACAGAAAGACACGTAGGACATGAAATAAAACACTTTTTGGTCTGTGGGTCTGCTCTTTTTCAAAGCACTGCAGAGACGCACTTTGCAGGTAAATTGAGAGTGTGACGGTAGGGGGTAGCCAGGCTATACAATAAAGGTTAAGCCCATCTGGTTACCCCTGAAATCCGTATGTCAAGGGCTGAAGTGTCAGCTCTTGGATCTAGTTGTGCGCCATGATGTATTTCCCTAAATTTCTGTTCCATTTTACGGTCCCCTGCAGGAATGTAAGCTTGGGATGCCAGGTATAGTTAGGATCCCTGTTAGGAAATAGCTGCAGGACAGGGACTTTGGGAGGAGTTTAACGGTAGACATTGGGAGCAACTAAGGTTCAAAACTGTATAAAGTATTGATGATCTGAGTAGCCGTAGTACTATTATGTTACCCGCAAATAGTGTATGATTTGCGGGTACCCGTCTGTAGATGAAGGAAGGATGGGTTATGGAAGCCCAATATTAAGTATAGGGAAAACCTGACCTGTTGATGGGCTTTGGGGTTCCCAGTGTCCTAGAGACGTGGGATTTTGGGAGTCTAAGTTTTGGTGGGATATTTGTGTCGAAATGTATTCCATTTGTTTGCTGGAGTTTGGGGGACGAAGTTACCGGAGGTCCAGTAATTCTCCCCGACATGCAGGCATGATTTGTGGGTATGCGAGGAGAATTACAGTACACTGGGCCTCTCTAGTGTCCCCCAGAATCCTTGTTTTCGAGCCTAGTTATCCCAGACCCATTTCCCTCACTGGTATAAGGTTCCCCAAGGTTTATACTTTATTAAAGTATGTTTTATAATGTTTTATACTGTATCTAATAAATGTCTATGCAGTCAGCCTGGGCATTTTCATAGTTGCCATGATGTCTGCATAGATATTGAAGTTCAAAGAGGAAGATGGTCCAGAGAAAAGGGGTACCCCACTGGGGCCCCTTTGTGACTGCCAGACCTTGTGGAGCCTGCACACAGGGTGGCATAGGAATTAGATGGGGGAACTCTCTCTCTCTCTCTCTCTCTCCTCTCTCTCTCTCTCTCTCTCTCTCTCTCTCTCTCTCCTCTCTCTCTCTCTCCTCTCTCTCTCTCTCTCTCTCTCTCTCTCTCTCTCTCTCTCTCTCTCTCTCTCTCTCTCTCTCTCTCTCTCTCTCTCTCTCTCTCTCTCGCGGTGGGTGGAATGGCGGTGGGTGGAATGGCGGTGGGTGGGTGAATGGCAGTTGGAACAAAACGAAAAAACCACAATATGGAAAAATATGTCCTTTTTCCATATTGTGATTTTTTTCCTTTTGTTTCATGTGTGTTTTTGTCCCCTTCTCCTTCTTTCCCCTCCACCCCCTATGCTTTGACCTTTCCCATGGTGACAATAATTTTCTCATTGGCACAGTGGCTATTGTTGCTATAATTTCAGTTTATTGCTAGTGTCATTAAAATTGTTCATTTTCACTACACTGGTATTCTTCAGTATCTTTAGCTGTGAGACAGAGAGTGCTGGTACTGCCTTAAGTTTGTTAGTACTTGTGAGGGGAATAAGGGTCCCCTCCTGTTCCGAGCACCCTGCAACCTTTCTTATTTTCTTAGTCAGAGTGCTGTCTATCGCCCCCCCTTTCTGCCATATGTTACATATACATTGAGTTTTTTGTACACATTTAGGACAATGTTGCACGAGGTCTATTTTCCTTGGTGGAATGTAACAATTATGTAGTTTGTGACTTTTTCTCTAAATTAATTGATTTGGAAGTATGATGATTTCGTTTCTCAAATTGTCTCCTTATTGTTTCCAAGGGCTGTGAACATGAGTTTATTGTTTTTATGAATACTGTAGCGAGTTAACTTTTGTGCCTGAGGTATTTCACAATTTTTGAATGCTCAAGTTCTTATATGTTTATGGTTACAGAGATTGGCTATGCTGTGAGATACAAAGTACATTGCGAGCTCTTCAGGGCAGAGACTCCAATAACAGTGTTTACTTGTATGTTTTATGCATTTATTTGTGCTATTGTTCCCTGTATTATGTCTTGCATGTTATCTTGGTAAAGCACTGTCTACAGGATTGGTGCTATATAAATAAATAGCAATGTACATTACTCTTAGGCCTTGTCCTTGGAACCTCAGTTGGCGCGAGCGACATCGCTTGCGCTGAACACAAAGATAGTGACTCCAATGCACATGTCTACAGTGTGTGCGCGTGCATGTGAGAGCAGCGCTACAGAAAATAGAGGAGACCAAATTGTTTGTATTTGCCGTGCGGCGGCCGGGTCACGTGAGCGGTTCAGTCAATGGGGCGAACCGCTCGTGATGTCACGAGTACGCACTCGCCATGCCCCCCCCTCTATCGCTCAACACTGCAGGACACAGATCTCGGCAAGTAAAGGTGCGCGTGACGCGCTCGGTCACGACGCGCCTGTACTGTGTCCAAGGCCTTACTTTATTTCCTTAAGGCACATGGAGGGCCATGATGTGGCCTGGGGGATGGGGGTTGGTCTGGAGGGAGGTATAATTTTGGGGGCGGGGAGCTGGCATTCTATGCCTCACAGCAAATATTTTCCAGAGAAATGGGGGAGTGAGAGGAATGTTTCTGTTTCTGTTTCTGTTCTGACTCACAGCGGGCGCCCACACAGCAGGTGTGTGGTGCTGTAGGGACAACCTGGAGTGGAGAGACCTCTGGCTTCATACCAGGGCGTCGGGTGGAGTCTCCCTCAAGTCGTCTGCATCCTGCTGATGGAATTGCTGGGGTGAGGGTGTTAACATTTGGCGGTTCCATCTCCTTGACCCATATGCGTCATTGGAAACCCTTTGCTGTGTTGTATGAACTGTGGAGATGTGTCATGTCTGCCTGGGCTTCTGTAGCATGTGGTGGAGAGTGTTGGGAAGACGGCACTAGGTGTTGGTCTCTGCACACTGGGCCTTTCCATGGGGGTATTGTCAGGATTTCCAGCAAGACCCGGGCTCAGGTGTTCTATGCAGAATCTAATTCTAGAATTCTTTAACCAAAAAAATAGTTGAAACATCTGAACTAGAACATTGATCCACAAACAGGTCAAATGTGTGTCATTTTCACTCTGTCATGTATCATGGTGCTTTATGAAAATGATGCTCCACTGAACAGTTTGGGGAGTGGATATCTGGGGGTAATGAGATGTATCAAAAGTTGGACTTAGAACGGGTGCAGTTTTCCTCTTTATTTGCATCAAATAAATCTGCCAGGTCTGAGGCGGTGTTCCTATATTCCTAAATAATCTGCACTAAATGTAAGAAGTGAGATTAAAAGCTTCACACATATGCGGCTAGCAGAACCTTACCCAAATGTAAGTGTTTTCCTCCGTTGAATTTTGAACCACAGTGCTCTATTCAACAACTTTGTTATTGCTGTTTAATAAAAACCTTACACAGGAGGACCATTTAAGGCCACAGGATTTTACTCCGCATTACCTTTGGGAGTGTTCCCTAGGAACTAAATATACTATTTTCCTATTGACTCAACAATTTATTGAAGTCAGGCCAAACAAAAACAACACGGATTGAAGTTAGGGGCAAGTACACATTGAAGTAACTTCAAACATGCCATAGACATTAAACACAAAGTATTGCTTGCAAAATGTATTATCAAAAAAAGAAAAATGTCAATTCCATTTTTTTGGCCTCGGAAACATGAGATATAATTACATTATGTTATTATATTTCATGTTTCAGAGGCAAAAAAAGATTTACGAAAATCCTGAAAAGCACTACTACTTTTTTGTTTGAAATTCCATCAATGTCTACAGAAGTATTTCAGTGCTATGGGAGGGGTGATAGGTATTGTGTCTTTTGATGTGTTTCTACTGCTGGGAGGTAATATGTAGGTGTAGCTGTTACATAGTTGAAATGGGAAATGATGTGTTCCTGATATTTCTGCGGTAGGAGTTGGTCAGATATACAAGACTCTGTGGGAGGAGGAAGTTGCAGAGGAGCCATTCATAGCTCAAAAAGACAGCCTTGTGGAGATATACATAAATCTCCAACAATCCATTAGCAGAGGTGTATATATACTGTATATATAGAACGTTTGGGTAATAACAGCAGCTTGTAGGTGCAGGTTTGATCAATGATTAAACAAAACCACTTTGCAGTGAGGAGGAAGAATACGGACTTATTGGGGTATATACACGGATTGAGCCTACGGGCTCTTCTGGAACAACTGGCGGGGAAATGCACTTGTGAGGAAAATATGATTGACCTCTGCCCCGCTCGATTGAAGTTCGCTCTTCGTCCCTCCATGGTCCCGGTGTAACGTAGCACAGCTCACAATCAAACACCGTCTTCCTCCATTGTGTACGTGGTTTCTTTTGATGTGTCCAATCCTGCAAAGCTGCCGTGCATCCATCCAGCCAGGAACAGTGTATAAAGAACGAAGCAGGGGATTGGATGGTCAGCAGACCCGAAAAAATGCACTAACATCTCACCGGTATAAAAAATTTAAAAAAAGATTTATTTAACTACATGATAAAAATGAGGAACAAAAAAGGGACAAACAGAGGGAATCTTCTCCCACGCGTTTCACGCTGTAATAGTGCTTTCTCAAGGTGAAACGCGTGGGAGGAGATCCCCCTGTTTGTCCCCTTTTTTGTTCCTCGTTTTTATCATGTAGTTAAATAAATCTTTTTTATTTTTGTATATCGGTGAGATGTAAAGCTTCGTTTTGTGGGAGGAGGGTCAGATATACATGTCTCTGTGGGAGGAGGGTCAGATGTACATGTCTCTGGGAGGAGGGTCAAATATACATGTCTGTGGGAGTAAGATCAGATATACATGTGTCTGTAGGGAGGAGGGTCAGATATACATGTCTCTGTGGGAAGAGGGTCAGATGTACATGTCTCTGTGGGAGGAGGGTCAGATGTACATGTCTCTGTGTGGGAGGAGGGTCAGATGTACATGTCTCTGTGGGAGGAGGGTCAGATATACATGTCTCTGTGGGAAGAGGGTCAGATGTACATGTCTCTGTGGAAGGAGCGTCAGATGTACATGTCTCTGTGTGGGAGGAGGGTCAGATATACATGTCTCTGTGGGAAGAGGGTCAGATGTACATGTCTCTGTGTGGAGGAGGGTCAGATGTACATGTCTCTGTGGGAGGAGGGTCACATATACATGTCTCTGTGGGAGGAGGGTCAGATATACATGTCTCTGTGGGAAGAGGGTCAGATGTACATGTTTCTGTGGGAAGTGGGTCAGATGTACATGTCTCTGTGGGAGGAGCGTCAGATGTACATGTCTCTGTGTGGGAGGAGGGTCAGATGTACATGTCTCTGTGGGAGGAGGGTCAGATATACATGTCTCTGTGGGAAGAGGGTCAGATGTACATGTCTCTGTGGGAGGAGCGTCAGATGTACATGTCTGTGTGGGAGGAGGGTCAGATGTACATGTCTCTGTGGAAGGAGGGTCAGATATACATGTCTCTGTGGGAGGAGGATCAGATATACATGTGTCTGTGGGAGGAGGGTCAGATATGCATGTCTCTGTGGGAGGAGGGTTAGATGTACACGTCTCTGTGGGAGGAGCGTCAGATATACATGTCTCTGTGGGAGGAGGGTCAGATATACATGTCTCTGTGGGAGGAGGATCAGATATGCATATCTCTGTGGGAGGAGGGTTAGATGTACACGTCTCTGTGGGAAGAGGGGGTGAGAGGTTTGCATCTGGGTTGTCTCTGTGGGGAAGGGGGAAAGTATGTGTGTATGATATTTTAATGGGAGGAAATAGTTTGAGCCATGTGTCCCTGCTGCCTCTGTTTAAATAAAGATTTAACTACATGATAAAAATGAGGAACAAAAAAGGGACAAACAGAGGGAATCTCCTCCCACGCGTTTCACGCTGTAATAGTGCTTTCTCAAGGTGAAACGCGTGGGAGGAGATCCCCCCTGTTTGTCCCCTTTTTTGTTCCTCGTTTTTATCATGTAGTTAAATAAATCTTTTTTATTTTTGTATATCGGTGAGATGTTAGTGCTTCGTTTTGTGGGAGGAGGGTCAGATATACATGTCTCTGTGGGAGGAGGGTCAGATGTACATGTCTCTATGGGAGGAGGGTCAGCTGTACATGTCTCTGTGTGGAGGAGGGTCAGATGTACATGTCTCTGTGGGAGGAGGGTCAGATATACATGTCTCTGTGGGAAGAGGGTCAGATGTACATGTCTCTGTGGAAGGGGCGTCAGATGTACATGTCTCTGTGTGGAAGGAGGGTCAGATATACATGTCTCTGTGGGAAGAGGGTCAGATGTACTGTACATGTCTCTGTGGGAGGATCTTCAGATGTACATGTCTCTGTGTGGGAGGAGGGTCAGATGTACATGTCTCTGTGGGAGGAGGGTAAGATATACATGTCTCTGTGGGAAGAGGGTCAGATGTACATGTCTCTGTGGGAAGAGGGTCAGATGTACATGTCTCTGTGGGAGGAGCGTCAGATGTACATGTCTCTGTGGGAGGAGGATCAGATATGCATATCTCTGTGGGAGGAGGGTTAGATGTACACGTCTCTGTGGGAAGAGGGGGTGAGAGGTTTGCATCCGGGTTGTCTCTGTGGGGAAGGGGGAAAGTATGTGTGTATGATATTTTAATGGGAGGAAATAGTTTGAGCCATGTGTCCCTGCTGCCTCTGTTTAAATAAAGATTTAACTACATGATAAAAATGAGGAACAAAAAAGGGACAAACAGAGGGAATCTCCTCCCACGCGTTTCACGCTGTAATAGTGCTTTCTCAAGGTGAAACGCGTGGGAGGAGATCCCCCCTGTTTGTCCCCTTTTTTGTTCCTCGTTTTTATCATGTAGTTAAATAAATCTTTTTTATTTTTGTATATCGGTGAGATGTTAGTGCTTCGTTTTGTGGGAGGAGGGTCAGATATACATGTCTCTGTGGGAGGAGGGTCAGATGTACATGTCTCTGTGGGAGGAGGGTCAGATGTACATGTCTCTGTGTGGAGAAGGGTCAGATGTACATGTCTCTGTGGGAGGAGGGTCAGATATACATGTCTCTGTGGGAAGAGGGTCAGATGTACATGTCTCTGTGGAAGGGGCGTCAGATGTACATGTCTCTGTGTGGAAGGAGGGTCAGATATACATGTCTCTGTGGGAAGAGGGTCAGATGTACTGTACATGTCTCTGTGGGAGGAGCGTCAGATGTACATGTCTCTGTGTGGGAGGAGGGTCAGATGTACATGTCTCTGTGGGAGGAGGGTAAGATATACATGTCTCTGTGGGAAGAGGGTCAGATGTACATGTCTCTGTGGGAAGAGGGTCAGATGTACATGTCTCTGTGGGAGGAGCGTCAGATGTACATGTCTCTGTGTGGGAGGAGGGTCAGATGTACATGTCTCTGTGGGAGGAGGGTCAGATATACATGTCTCTGTGGGAAGAGGGTCAGGTGTACATGTCTCATTGGGAGGAGCGTCAGATGTACATGTCTCTGTGTGGGAGGAGGGTCAGATGTACATGTCTCTGTGGGAGGAGGGTCAGATATACATGTCTCTGTGGGAGGAGGATCAGATATACATGTGTCTGTGGGAGGAGGGTCAGATATGCATGTCTCTGTGGGAGGAGGGTTAGATGTACATGTCTCTGTGGGAGGAGCGTCAGATATACATGTCTCTGTGGGAGGAGGGTCAGATATATATGTCTCTGTGGGAGGAGGATCAGATATACATGTGTCTGTGGGAGGAGGGTCAGATATGCATATCTCTGTGGGAGGAGGGTTAGATGTACACGTCTCTGTGGGAAGAGGGGGTGAGAGGTTTGCATCCTGGTTGTCTCTGTTGGTTTAGGGGGAAAGTATGTGTGTATGATATTTTAATGGGAGGAAATAGTTTGAGCCATGTGTCCCTGCTGCCTCTGTTGGAGAAGAAGGGAGAGGTATGTGTTCCTGGCACTCTTTAAGGGGTTATCTGTCCTACTGATCCTCTCAATTAATCATAGTAAAGTACAGCAATACAAGGACAGAACATTTCGACATTTCTTTCTTTCATTAGATTGTGGCAGTTATATTTATAGCCGATTATTTTATTCCAGATTCACTGGGAAAAACAGCAGGTAAGAATGTGCATGAGAAACAGGCATAGCATTTGGTATGGTGCCAAGCAAAATTCTGAGTATTTTTAAAAATGTACTCCTTGCCTAAAAGGAACACATGCACTTTATTTTACATCTGTACGATTTAAATATTATTGCACATAAAAGTTGCAAAAGGCTTTTCAAGTTTAAGACCACATAAAAGATTGATGTGACAGCAAGGTCGTCATGTGGTCTCATCGTCTCAAAAGCTTTCCTGTACTATAAATGTATCCTCTGGAAATGAGTTCCAGGAACATTGCAGAATACAGACCGTACCAAACGGAGTAAACTCCGGCACACATTTAGACTCTGACTTCAGATTATATTAAAACATCTTTCACTATCCACCCTGAACACTTTGACCTCTTTGCATTCACGGCTCAGGACCTATTACCTATCTGAAACAGAAAATTGGTGCTTTGTGTCATGACATTTCATCCGTCCAAAGAAGACAATTCAAAGAAACCCTAAAATCAAGTTTTAAATATTTTTTCTCTGTGAAGAAGTCATCTATTTTCTCCTTGATCATTCTCTAGAAACACTATGCTTTAGATCAGGGGTGAGCAAACTGGAGGGGCTAAATTTGTTTGGGGGGGGTGGGGGCACCGGTGGTTGCAGAGGCCCCGTGCTCTTCCCAAAGCATTTAAATTAAATTAAATGCCGGGGGGATCGCGTGAGGTCCCTGCAACTTCACTTACCGGGATTCAGAGGCTTGGTGTGACGCGTCGCCATAGCAACGCATCATCAAATTATGGTACGCATCAATGGTACGCATCATCAAATTATGCCGCGGGGCCATGTGACTTGATGCCACATGACCCCGCGGCGTCAATTGGCCCCCATTGCCATGGCGACGTGGCGCCACCTGACTTCAGCAAAAGAGGTAAGGGGGGCACAAGAATGGGGGGGAGCAGAGGGGGGGGCGCAGCTCAAATAGTTTGTGCACCCCTGCTTTAAATTAAATAAATTTGTTCCAAGAAGTTTACAGTCTAAGGGGCCTATTCACTAAACTTCGATAAGTTCATTGCATTACTGATCGGGTTGTGATGTTCTTACCGAATGCTATGAAATTTGTGTAAACACGGTATTCACTAAGAAAAATCGCACGTTTTCCTTCATTCAGTGCTGCGGATCAATCTTACTCCTTGATAAAGGACCCCCATGGTCCGAAACGCGTAGGAGTTATTTTCTCACCCCTTGGGGGTATGTTTTTGTGAGTGTTGCTGAATAAATAGACCTTTTATATTTACACCACCTGGCTCCCTGGCAGTGCACTGTTTTCCTCTCTTTTTTCGCAATATGCAGTTTAAAATTCACTACCCTCGAGCCTTCCGCTTAAGCTTAACTCCTTAGCCATCGGGGAGGGGAGCGATCAGAGGCTGAGCACGGCCACGAGTCCCCGGCTTTTCATGTAAGTGTAACGGGTATTCCCCCCAATCCTCCCTACCCCAATCGCAGATAGAGTGAATGTGAGGGGGAACCTATGTGTTACCAGGTGTGGTGCGTATACCTGCAGGTTCACAGGAGGTCTGAGCCTCCGCTAGTGAGAGCCTGGGGTGCTTCTCTGGAACGTTCTCGTCGGTCAGCGCCTCCACCTATGTAGCATTCTGTAGGAATGTAGAATGGCCCTAGTATAGGAACCCACCCAGAAACCACATACACCAGGGTTATGGCTAAAAGGTTTACTGAACGAGCAAATAACACAATAACATCACATCACAGAGTATCATATATATCAGTGCAACATCATCAGCATACACAACCACATATATGCAGAATAAAACATAACACAATACCCATAGCAATAATAGCAACACAGCCGTGTCACCCTCTGCCACTAGCTGGCAGCTATAACCTTGCCCCTTACTCCTCCCCAACCCCGTGTACCCAGAGTCCCACGAGTCCTCTAAGAAACCCAAAACCTAGAGGCGGGATCAGCGCCTGATGTACCGGTAGGTTGGTGCACTTAAAATACGATACCTGCCCCAGTGCTTGGGCACCTGGGGCTGCAGACACTTCACAAAGGATCCGCCGCTCTGTGATCTCCTCAGCGATATCCTGTAACACTGCCTGGCGGTGGGTGGCTCCCGCATGGAGTGATCCACCTTTAGAAAGTCTCTTACCTCTGCTAACGCAGAGGATGTTATACCTTCACGCAATTCACCTTTACAGCAATTGCCAGGATAGTTACGTTTCCTGGCTGGACCCTCACTTGTCTAGGTTGTACAGGACCCAGTCCCTATCTAAGGGGAGTCCCTGCAGTAACCACAAGCTGAGGTGAGTAGGGCCTTAGCTGGGGCCTAAGGGGAGACTTCTGGACTAGTGCAGGAGGCTACTTTCCTCCCTGCACAAACACACCCTCCCCTCTCTGTGTCCCAGCTCCTAACTGACAATCCCTGTCTGCACACAACATTGTTGCAACTTTGCAGCATGAGAATCTGTCAGCCTTATTGGCTGTCTGGCTGCCTGTGGCCAGGATGAAAGTGCAGTCCCCAGAGGCTGCTGGGAATTGTAGTCCTTGGTGGCTCTCTTTAACATTGGGGCCGTGTGCGCGCTGTGCAATGGCCGCCGCCACTGCTAACTGCGCATGTGCTAACTGGGGGATGTCCCTGACTATGGAGCACCTCTTCTCACTCCCTGTAATGGCTGCCCTATCGCATCGGGGGCTTACTGCACGTGCGCGAGCTTCCGCGCATGCGCAAACGCATACAAAATGGTGGCGCCCTGTAGCTGATGTCGCCGGGAGCCCCCGGTGACGCGATCACCCCTGCAACTGCCCTCACGCTGTCGCAGGTAAGAGAGAGAGAACCGAATGTCTTAAGGTTTTATGGTTTTCATTCCAAACATGAAAAACATGAGCTAGTGGTGCTATAGAGCATTATTTTCAGACTCTGCAATAATTCTTCTGCAGTCTTGCATAAGGATAGCTGAGCAATGACCTCTTCTAGAACCTTCACAGAAGAGCTTTCAAATTATTAGATGTACAGATTGAGTTAGTGAGGGGGATGCTTTTGTAGTTGGTGTTGAAACTGTTCTTTAGCTGTAAACACATTTTAGTAACTACTAGCTAAGAGACACGGCGTTGCCCGGGATGTAAATGCGTAATAGGTAGTATTATTTATAAATCGTGGAACAATAGGTGAGTATTTGTTGTAAAGGTTGGATAATAATGTTGAAAAGAAAGATGGAATAAAATGTAATACGATGTTGTTTAAAAATGGTTTATTGTAAACACACCACAGTACAATGTATATTTTGGTGACATAACAGATGTAAAAATGTGAGGCGTGTGTCCTGCTAGGGTGTGAGGCGGCGGGTGGCACATGGGTTGTGAGTGCTGTCTGTGAGTGGGGTCCTGCTAGGGTGTGAGGCGGCAGGTGTCGCGTGGGTTGTGAGTGCTCTCTGTGAGTGGGGGTCCTGCTAGGGTGTGAGGGGAGGGAGAAAGGGGAGCGGGGGGGGAGAAAGGGGAGCGGGAGAAAGGGGAGCGGGGGGGGGAGAAAGGGGAGCGAGGGGGGGAGAAAGGGGAGCGGGGGGGGAGAAAGGGGAGCAAGGGGGGAGAAAGGGGAGCGGGGGGGGAGAAAGGGGAGCGGGGGGGAGAAAGGGGAGCGGGGGGGGGAGAAAGGGGAGCGAGGGGGGAGAAAGGGGAGCGGGGGGGGAGAAAGGTGAGCGGGGGGGGAGAAAGGGGAGCGGGGGGGAGAAAGGGGAGCGGGGGGGGACAAAAGGGGAGCGGGGGGAGGAGAAAGGGGAGCGGGGGGGGGAGAAAGGGGAGCGGGGGGGGGAGAAAGGGGAGCGGGGGGGAGAAAGGGGAGCGGGGGGGGAGAAAGGGGAGAGGGGGGGGGAGAAAGGGGAGCGGGGGGGGGGGAAAAGGGAGCGGGGGGGGGGAGAAAGGGGAGCGGGGGGGGAGAAAGGGGAGCGGGGGGGGGAGAAAGGGGAGCGGGGGGGTAGAAAGGGGAGCGGGGGGGGAGAAGGGGGAGCGGGAGAAAGGGGAGCGGGGGGGAGAAAGGGGAGCGGGGGGGGGAGAAAAGGGAGAGGGGGGGGGAGAAAGGGGAGCAGGGGGGGAGAAAGGGGAGCGGGGGGGGGGAGAAAGGGGAGCGGGGGGGGGAGAAAGGGGAGTGGGGGGGGGAGAAAGGGGAGCGGGGGGGGGAGAAAGGGGAGCGGGGGGGGGAGAAAGGGGAGCGGGGGGGAGAAAGGGGAGCGGGGGGGAGAAAGGGGAGCGGGGGGGTAGAAAGGGGAGCGGGGGGGGGGGGAGAAAGGGGAGCGGGGGGGAGAAAGGGGAGCGGGGGGGAGAAAGGGGAGCGGGGGGGAGAAAGGGGAGCGGGGGGGGAGAAAGGGGAGCGGGGGGGGAGAAAGGGGAGCGGGGGGGGGAGAAAGGGGAGCGGGGGGGGGAGAAAGGGGAGCGGGGGGGGGAGAAAGGGGAGCGGGGGGGGAGAAAGGGGAGCGGGGGGGGAGAGAAAGGGGAGCGGGGGAGAGAAAGGGGAGCGGGGGGGAGAAAGGGGAGCGGGGGGGGAGAAAGGGGAGCGGGAGAAAGGGGAGCGGGAGAAAGAGGAGCGGGAGAAAGGGGAGCGGGAGAAAGGGGAGCGGGAGAAAGGGGAGCGGGGGGGGAGAAAGGGGAGCGGGGGGGGAGAAAGGGGAGCGGGGGGGAGAAAGGGGAGCGGGGGGGGGAGAAAGGGGAGTGGGGGGGTGGAGAAAGGGGAGCGGGGGGGGGGGAGAAAGGGGAGCGGGGGGGGGGAGAGCCGGCGTTGGCCGTGAGTTACATTTAGCGCTAGGAAAAGGGGGGGAGAGGGGGGGAAAAGGGGGGGAAAAGGAGGGGAGGGGGACGGGGGAAAAGGAGGGGAGGGGGACAGTGGACAGGAGGGGGGGCAGTGGACAGGAGGGGGGGACAGTGGCCGGGGGGAGGGAGGGGGACAGTGGGCGGGTGGGGGGGGGGACAGTGGAAATGACAGTGGACAGGAGGGGATGGGAGGGGGGGGAGAGTGGACAGGAGGGGGGGGAGAGTGGACAGGAGGGGGGGAGAGTGGACAGGGGGGGGGGACAGGTGAAAGGACAGTGGACAGGAGGGGATGGGAGGGGGGGAGAGTGGACAGGAGGGGGGGGAGAGTGGACAGGAGGGGGGGGAGAGTGGACAGGAGGGGGGAGAGTGGACAGGAGGGGGGGGAGAGTGGACAGGAGGGGGGGTGACAGTGGACAGGAGGGGGGAGAGTGGACAGGAGGGGGGGTGACAGTGGACAGGAGGGGGGGCAGTGGACAGGAGGGGGGGGGCAGTGGACAGGAGGGGGGTTGGTTTGCTTTAAACACACACACACACACACACTCTCACCTCTCCTTCTGGCCGCCGCCATGTTAGTTAGTCCGCGAGGGAGGAAGGGGTCGTTCTGTCCGCCGCCATCTTAGGTGCCGCATGGCAGAGGTAGGCTGCCCTGGCCAATGCCTGTCCCCGCGCCAGGGAGGTGAGCGGGAGGGAGGGAGCGGTGAGCGGGAGGTGAGCGGGAGGTGAGCAGGAGGTGAGTGGAGGCAGCGGCAGGCTGCCCTGCCCACTGCCTGTCCCCGCGCCGGGGAGGGAGTTGAGCGAGAGGTGGAGGGAGGTGAGCGGGAGGGAGGTGAGTGGAGCGGGAGGTGGAGGGAGGTGAACGGGAGGGAGGTGAGTGGAGAGGGAGGGAGTTGAGCGGGAGGGAGGTGCGTGGAGAGGGAGGTGAGCGGGAGGGAGGTGAGTGGAGAGGGAGGTGGAGGGAGGTGAGTGGAGAGGGAGGTGAGTGTGATGGGGGGGGGAGAGGACAGAGAGAGAGAGAGAGGTGTGTGTGTGTGTGTGTGTGTGTGTGTGTGTGTGTGTGTGTGTGTGTGTGTGTGTGTGTGTGTGTGTGTGTGTGTCTGTGTGTGTCTGTGTGTGTCTGTGTGTGTCTGTGTGTCCTTTGGCCCGTCACTCTGCCTCAGGCCAATGAGAGGTGTGCGGGGGCGGGCGGGCCAAGGGACCAATGAGATTGCCGCTAGGGACGCAGACATACAGTGATTTCAGAAATATATAGTAGATAAATAAATGTTCAGTGTCACCGTCTACACTATGTAATGTGCAAGTCATTAGGATGTTATTTATGTTGGACTATCTGTTGATGATGTTGATGCCAGTGGCCAGATCCATGGAGTCTAAATTATACTTTGTGGCACACTTTAGTCTTAAACAAAGAGTTGATAAACCTCTGGCCATGATATGAGCAGAATTCTAGTAACTTCTGTCCATTTTCATTCATGCTTCCCATACTAGTGGAACAAGGCAACTTGGCAAAGCTCCTCTGTCCGCACCAAACCTGGAGTTAAATCTCCTAGGAGATATAGATTCTTTGAGCTGGGTATCTTATTAATAACATAGCTTACTTCATCATATAATTAATCTTTAGCACCTTAACTTGAGTACAGTGTTGGAGCATATGCACTCACAATAGTAATTATGTTGTCTGATGTTGATAGAAAGAGTGCTAGTATTCTCTCTGAACCATTTAAAGAGTTTTATACAATTTTACTCAAGGTGTTTTTGATGAGAAGTCCTAGCCTATTTTCTTGTGGTCAGGTCCCCCCTTGCTCCTTACCTCTGGCTGTGGCTGCAACTGGCAGCGGAAGCTGGGGAGAGAGTGGGGAGGTGAGTGGGACGACCGGCGGGTGCGGGGAGATTGCTGAGGTAGTGTGGGCCTGTGGTCAGGATGGCAAGTGGGTCACCGGAGGTCCACAGTCGCTCCCTTAGCAGGGTGCCGCCATATTGTTGGAAGCCACGCATGCGCAGTGCGAGTTGCGCATGTGCAGTGTCTCCCCCCATAGCGCGGCAGCCATTAGAATGGGGGGAGAAAAGGGCTCAGCGGGGACTACAGGCCCCAGAAGGGGGCTGCCGGTCAGGTGCCGCAGCTTAGCCAATAGGGCTCAAGGATTATTCGGCTCACAAAATGATACATTTTCCGTGCTGAGGAGCACGCCAGTCGGAGCTGGGACATCAAAGGGTAAGGGTGTGTGCAGGGTTTCCGTAGGCCCCTGCACCAGGCCAGAGACCCCCGATTAGGCCCCAGCTAGGGCCTGAAACGCCTAAGCTTGTGGTTGCTGCAGGGACAGGCCCATTAGATAGGGAAACTGCCCCTGCAGTGCCAAGTGTGAGGGACACAGCCAGGATGTGATGGTGAACTTGCAATCCGGTGGTCTGGGACCAGATCACCCCATAGATAAAAGACTCTCTTCATGGTGGGACCCTCCAGCTGGACACCAACCCACGTGGAGGCGAACTCATCGCTGATGGCATGGGACTGGATGCCCCCTTTGTCTTCAGTTGGTGCTACCGGGTGCTGGAGCACTCGGCAGATATCACACCGACACCTATAAGTGCACCAACTTTAACACAGGTTGTGGGCAGCGCTGTCACACATACAGTGGGTGGATTGGCTTCTGTGGACACTGGGAGGTTGAGTGCCCAGAGCACCTCAGTACTTTGGGGTAAACCCTGCCAGGGTGTGGACACAGTGGTTGGGGTGCTGTGTGGGGTGCTGTGTGGGTGTATGGCCCTGTGTAGCCTGTGTTATGTTATTGTTGGCACCTGTTATACCATACCTTTGTGGATTTCTTACATTATGTCCTGTAACTGGGTTATCCCACACTGATAGAATCCCTCACGGGTGGAGGCACTGTCAGCAGACGATTCAGGTACACTCCAGGCTCCCAGCAGCAGAGGTTCAGGCCTTCTGTGAGCCGCAGGTAAAGCACCACATACACGCGGTAGCCGCCACATCTCCCAAAGGCTGCGGTACCAGTCACCGCCACAGCGCACGGCTATGCGTGCGCTGTGCTATCAAGCCCCGCCCCCCCAGTCCGGCCGGTCCCAGTCCCTACCTTGTCGCGCACCTTTCACCAGCGGTGCGCGGCAGGTTTTCAGGGAGGCAGGAGAATTTGACCTCGACATCTGCGACGGGGGCGTGGTCACGCCCCCGCCGGCGGTTCAGCCAATAAGGGCGAACCAGTTGCGGGACGTCATGGCCACGCCCCCTCCCATCACAAATCTTCCCTCTCCCCCCAGACCGCAGATCGCGGTGTAGCGCTGTGCACGTGCCGCCCCCCCCCCCCCCCCCCGCCGGGCGCGCGTGCCACAGTGAAGACTGGGGACTCAGCCAAAGGGTGGGAGAAACTGCTCTACATTCTATTTAGTCTTACTGGGATTTCCGTTACCTAAAGAAGATGTAGGCCCAGTTGCACTAAACTCAATTGGATTATTTAACGTAACATTAACTTAATTAGGTTAATCATAACGACTATCTGCTAAAGGGAATAACCGAATATTAATCCAGTGTAAGTCCTTTAAATAGCGTACATTTCTACGGCTTCTAGTGCTAATGATATGCAAAAGCTGCATTCCAGGAGAGGAGAGTTGAGAGATCTCTTTCTCTAGATCTCTCTCTCTTCATTTCTAGATAAATTACCGCAGTCATGTGGGAATCATAGATGTTTATGAGATTGTCTGTCAGGCCTGTTCTTATGTTCCATGTATCTATTTTTCACATATTTTTAAGGGGCTCTTCTTCTGACTGATGCCGTTAATACCCGTAGAGGTAGCCGTCCAGCATTCAATGTTTACAGTTGCAGGTTGAACAGTCTACTGTTATAACAGCAGCAAGCACCTCACATCATCAAGGTGCCTCAGTGCTAACCTACTCTATCAGCCCATCTCCTCTCTGCATTTGTTGGTGCTTTATAAATAAGTAATAATATTAATCAGAAGAAAGTGCACAATTGCTGCTGCTGCTGAATTGGTCTAGTAATCTGTGTCCAAGAACAGCAGGTCTCCAAACATATTATGCATTCTTTGCTTTCCCTATTGACAGTGTGCATGTAGTGTAATTGCCCTTGGGGTACAGTAAGTTTGCATCCACTACGCTGTTCTGGAAGAGATGTCTCTTGTGCTATGTTATTCCATCACTGATAGAGTGACCTGAAGGGCATGTTTGTGAAACTGGAAGACTTCATTTATCAGTGTCAATAAAAAATATTCAGTTATACACTATTCACTGCTAGTGCCCCTATTATGTACAACTGTGTTCATTTTAATCAGTGCAGTATATGTAGTGCTAAGTGCCACCTACTGTATCAAATAAAGAATGTGTCTCTCACTCTCTCTCACGGGTACTAGTGCTATCTGTTGGATGCACAGAAGGCCTGAGCCTCCGCTCAGAGGGAGCCTGGGGTGACTGTGTATTCTGTATATCTCTATATGGTGCAGCGCCTCACCTATGAGGATCATAGGGTAATAGGATTGACTCCTCATAGGACTCACATACCTAGGTTATACTCAATTAACACACTCACAATCAATAAAATATATATATCCTTTACTGTAGTCCCACAGAAAGCATAACATGAACAGTACAACACAATCCACAGTACTATAATAGAAACAACAATAATCCAGGGGTACCTAGCCTCAAATGGTACCAGGGGTGCTCGGGAACCTGTGACCCAGTGTCCTGCGAGCAATCCCTCCCAATGTGTGTGAGGGCAGCACTACACTCCCCCTTGCGTTGGTGCACTTTACCTTCCTGGCTAAAGGTCCAGCCAGGCCACACTTCACGTAGGAGCAAGCACCGCAACCTTGTCCCACGTTGTGGGGTCTCCAACACAATCCCTTAAAGTCCCGGATGATGTCTGTCACGCAAGCCGCAGTGGGAAGCCTCCCTCTGGACTCCGGTCTGCTCCAATGACCCTGCAGCTCTCTCTAACAGGTGCTCCCTATCTTAAGGCCACCCCTACACACATAAATGCGATGAGGGGGATATATCTGGGACTTAGAGGCAGGTTAGGGCCTAGTCCGGGAGCTTTACAGGCTCCCCGGACGCTACTGTATGTCTGATAATATACTGTAATTTTGTAATAAATGCCAGTGTTTCGATATTGTTGCTTTAATAAAGCCACTGGCTTGATTGTACGTGGCGTGAATATCATTCTATCCCCTTTCTTCTTTTCAACCCTATTAGTCTCTAGCTCCTTATTTAAGGATTTGTCAAGAATAGTAGCAGGGTATCCCTTGGCTGAGAATCTAGAATGTAGATCTCTAATGGCTCGGTCTAATTTCTCCTTTCTACTAGTAATTCTTGACACCCTAACCTTTTGGAGTATGGCAAGGCACTAATGAGGGAAGGTGGATGATGACTGTCAGCCCTTAAGATTGCATTCTTATCCGTGGGTTTCCTAAAGAGGTCGGTATGCAACTCACCACAATCTTGGGTAATCATGACATCTAGAAACGACAGTTGTCCCTTTCTCCAAACATTGGATAGCCGTACTGGTGAAGGAAGACCATGTAAATAATCAAGGAAGGATGTAAGTTTGACCTCAGTCCCTGTCCATACTAGAAAAAAGTCACTATGTAGCGATGATAACTCAAAATATATTTAAAATACTCTGATTTATAAATATATTCCTCCTCATAGTGTGCCATGTAAATGTTCGCATATGCTGGAGCCATGTTACTGCCCATAGCAGTCCCTTTAATCTGTAAAAAAATACTCCTTCTCAAATTTTAAATAATTCTTATACAAAATTAAATGTAGATGGAGCATTATATATTCGATAGGGACTGTTTCTTTATAATGAGCCATGAGTGCTTTCCTAACTATAGCTAATCCCTCGTCATGGGGAATAATAGTATATAGACTAGTCACATATAGGCTTACCAGTATATGATCTGTACCATCACGTGGTATGCTTTTTAATTGACGTATGCCTATTCAGCCCAATAAACTTCTAGAAGGTCAAATCCCTGGAGGAGACACAGAGGTGGGACATCACTGTGTATAGTGTATAGAAATTCAGTGAATAGGTCTAGCATAAGGATCCCATTTCTTATTTATTAGTTAGGGATAGTGCCCTAATCAGATAGCGTCCCTAGAAATGGAACCATACAACTGTGAACTCACATAGGGGGGCCTATGCCGAGATAGGGTTCCCCAAACTGCAACCTCAGATCAGCCAAAGCGAGGGTCCATAGCTGACTCTCACTCTGAAGTCCATGAGGGGATATTGGAATTCCTGTCCTCTTCTATTTATCTATCCACTTACATGTATACACAGGGCACTCATTATCCTTTACAGTGAGTAGCAGGGTTTTCTTTTTTGACGGTATGGCAACTCAGTCAATCCCTCCCCACCCCTTCCCATTTCCGTGCACCCCACATGGCTGAGCAGTGCAGCAGCTCCACACATACAGGAGCACCCCTTCACCCCCCCCCCCCCCAACCTCCTTGGGCAAAGAACTAGAGGGGGAGTACTGGGAGGATATATATTTGAGATGGTGGTGACTAGCTCCATCGGCACAACCATAAATGAGAACACATACAAGGTCATGTTGAGGTTTTACAAAACTCTCTTGGCACTGCCCAAGTACATCCATGGCTACTCACCCCTGTGCCCTACGTGTTGCGGGGAGGGAGCTTCCTTTATCCACATGCGGTGGACCTCTCCTGTGATATCCTGCCTCTGAGAAAAGGTATGGACCTGGGTGTAATGAATACTGTACATGAACCTCCCACTTGACCCCTGGCTCTTTCTCCTTAACAGACCCCAGCTGTCCAGAGCTGAGAAAAAACTACTCACCCACATAGTCATAGCAACCAGATGTGAGATGGCAACAGATGTGAGCTGGAAACAGAGCAAAATACCATCCCTCCCCTGCATAAGCCATAAATTATGATTTATTTGCCAGATGGGAAAGTTGACGAGTCTCCTGAATGACTCATGTTCTAAATTCCACTGGGTCTGGCAGCCCTGGCTCAGCTTTGGGTGTATCCATGAACTTGACCCTATCACAGTGCTTTTTTAAGCTTCTACCCACTTGGGCTTCCAAGATCAGTCATTCCCCCACCTCCTCCCTCCTCATGTTCAATAACTCTGTTTCACCTTGTGGGTTATGATGCTCCAGGGGTTAATTTCGAGTCACCGATATCTACTGGTTGTTCTCGCTCCATGTGACTCACTGCTTAAAACTTCTCAAGACTGTCTGATGTAATTCTGCATAAAAATGTAACTGTACTACAAATGTATTTGCCCCCCAATTTTGTGCTTATTCCCCATAAAAACCTTAATAAAATTTGAGTTATTAAAAAACAAAAAAAGAATATTTGCATTCATACAAACACCACTGGCGTCCTCCTTGTCAGAGACCTCCTCTTCCTTCATTTTTAGTGCACTTTATTTTATTTACAGTGCACTTGTTGTTGTTTTAATTTTATATTTGTTTGGCTGGTTTTTCTTTGTTCTACTTGGTTCCCAAGTAGAATTGCTGATCAAAACCAGATCAAAATAGACCTCCTCCTCTAACATCCCAGCCTCTACTCCTCATCAGTAGCTTTGGTGAGAGACAAGGCCGGGGAAATATGTGCAGGGGAAAGAGAAGAGTGTGCATTGAGAAAAAACTAAACTGCCGTGATGCCGTGATCGTGATTGATAATGTTATATAGAGAAGATACATCGAGGGCGACCCAGATGTAGGAAGAGTGCCAACTAAAGGGTGCCAAAAGTGATAAAACGTGTTTGGTGTCAATGATATGTGAAGGCAAACTGTGCACTAAAGGTTGAAGAAAGTGGTCAATATATTGTGAGAGGTGTTCACCCAGGGAATCAATGCTGGAAATGATGGGTCTACCTGGGGGTGCAGTGAGTGTCTTGTGAATTTTGGGGAGGTGATGAAAAATGGGTATGATGGGATTTGGAGTAATGAGGAAGTCTCGCTCTGTGGGTGTGAGAACCTGTAAAATCTCACCTTCTTCCATCAGCTCTGCGAATTCAATGCAAAATTGAGGGGTAGGATCTCTCCCAAGGAGGATATAGGCCTCTGGGTCCCAAGACATAATACTCTCTATCCAGGACAACCGAAGCAACCCCTTTATCGGCTTTTTTGACTAAAATTGAATCATTTTCTGATAGTGACTTAATAGCCGCCCCCTGTTCAGGGATCAGATTTGTCTTGATGAGATCTAAATGAATGGGTTCTACTGTCTCCTATGTTTTTAGCAAGAAGTGACAAATCTCTTTCAACCGCCTTTTGAAAGGTATCTATAAACTGAAATATATATTGATTTCCTCTTGAGTCCTGAGTCGATGCTGCCCAGGAACTCAGTAGGATTATCGTTTATAGTGTTATTTTCATGGAAGAGATCTGTCAGATCCTGCTGCCAACATAGGTCCTGGAACCCTATGGAATTGGAAACATAAGACGAAACATCAAAAAATGGTAATAATGCATCTCCCGATTTGGAGTAACCCCTGTCTTTAACACTTGTGGAAAAAAAACGCTTAAGGGTTAATTTACGTGTGAACTTATAAACGTCTACCATGGTGGAAAAGAGGTTAAAGTGCATATTGGCTGCAAAAGATAGTGTGATCAACCAGTTATATGCCTATGGGTTAGTATGATCGCCCCTATAGAGTATTCTCTCAGCTGTTGTGATGCATGGGTTAAACATTCAATTAGTTCGTTTTCGCAGGCTTTTTTATTTTAAATGTTCAGGTACAGACCTCTTCTCCCCACTCCAAGACGAAGCGCTGTTCTATAGCGTGAAACGCGTTGAGGGGGGGATCGAGGTGTAGCCTGGTTCTTTGTGTGTGTGAAGGTGAATAAAGTTTTTTGTCTACAAACCGGAAGTTGCCTGGATCCTTGCCGCATGCAGTGGCGCCGCATTTCTTCTCAAACTGCTCTAGACTAATGCCCAATATCGCTACTATAATAGTGCTTTTGGGCATTAACCCCAACAAATACATCAATAAAAAAAAGCAGTAAAACATTAAAAATACATTTAAACCATAAAATCATTTATTGTCACTGTGGCTACCTCGGCCCTCTCAGTGAGTGCCTAGAAAGTCACATTAGCAATCAAGCTATAAAGAAACAAATGATAAATGTACAATATTAGAAGACATTACTTAACCCGCTTCATTACCTTAGTGGCTAGTAAAGCACTAACCGCTAAGGCAGCGGTGCGCAAAGTGGGGGGTGGTGGATTTTTTTTTAGGGCAGTTAAATGGGGGGATCACGTGAGGCCTCTGCAACTCACTTATCGGGATTCAGAAGAGTTGATGTGACACGTCGCCATGGCAAAGTGGTGTCAAATGACGCCGCGGTATCAGGCAGAGTGACATCACCCATCCGTCTCCATGGCAACGGAGTCACGTGACTCCACGGCGTCATTTGATGCCGCCAAACAAGGTGAGGGGGGGCGTGAGAGCAACGGGGAGTAGGCAGGGGGGGCGCAGCTCCAAAAGTTTGCGCTCCCCTGCACTAAGGTAATGAAAGGGTTAACCACTCCTGCCACCTCCCCAGGCCTGTGATGTCACATGATATATCCACCAACTCTATGGATGTGCCATGTGATTCCTTCCCTTTTCTGTGCTGTGAGGTCACCTGAAAGGGAAGGAACCCCATGGTATGATTGGTTGGTGTGCCATCAGCCAGGGATTGGTTTATCCGGATTAGTTTTTTGTTTTTTTTGTGCCATTGGCAGGAATTATTTTGTATTTTTATTGTTTTTATTCTTTTATTGACCATCGGCAGGAATAATTTCTTGGTTTTATTTTTAATGATTGGGCATCAGCCCTTTATTGGATTAATCTGCAGGTGCTCTGCAGGATGAGGAGGAAGGCCTTCATCCCAGCAGGGGTAATATTTTCATTTATTTAGGGTGTACATTGATTGCCAATGTGGACAACTAGGCCCCCATTGAGAGGGCCTAGGTAGCCATAGTGGATCAGTGATTTTGTGGTTAAAATGTATTTTAAATGTATTTTTTTATGTTCTGCTGGCTTTTTTTATACGTGTATTTTAGGGGGGGGTGGGGGGGAATTAATGCCCAAAAGCACTTTTAGCCACATTTGACTAATCAGGATATTGGGCACTAATCGAGAGTGGGGGTAGGTTTGTTTGAGGGGGAGGGGAGGGGGTGAGTGTTACTAGCCACTAAAGTGGCCAAGGGTGGGTAGGTAGTGAAGTTGTATGCATATATTAACCCCTTTGTAGCCAGCTAGTTATAGAAACCCATAACTAGTGACCCGTGGGCTAACAACGGGTTAATATGTACTGTAATATATTTTATCATTTATTTCAGGTTGATTTAGCTTATCTTGCCTATATATATATATATATATATATATATATATATATATATATATATATATATATATATAATGGCCAGCATATTGGCCATTATATACATAGAAAATACATGGCTAACTCTAGCCTGGAGTAGGTGATAAAATATTTGCTTCCTTTCTGGCATTAAAATAGATAATAGTCCAATAATAGGATACCTGGGGCTCCAAAAAATGCACAAAACACTATATATTTGTATTGAAACTTCTTAGATCAATAAATGAATGACGTATTCCTTAATTGTATAACTCGTTTGTGTGGAGTAAGAAGGAGGGCTGGTTAAATTGGAGATTGCTTTCTGGCATTAATCCTGTTCCAATAAATATTGGACTGTGATGATTAGCCGTTAAAAGCAAAAAATGTGGTATTTGGACCCTTTTTTATCGGATCCGATAGTTAGAATGGACCTGATAAAAAGTGCATTATTTTGGGTGGTGCAACATTCATGTATTGCACTATAAAAAGAATGCATTTTTTGGGGGCGCTAACACCACATTTTTGGGTTCCTGCAGTTTGAAGTATCCGGGCCATAGAGGGTTTCCCTTCTATGTATAAGGATGTACCTGGGACAGAACCACTGCTGCCCACAATGTTCTAGCTTTTCCATTTTGCTACCAAGTTCTCAAAAAGAATGTAACAGGAAAAAATAGAATACAAATATGTTAAATAGCAAATTATGGTAACAAAACAAAAAAAAAGACATTACGGGGTAGATACACAGAGCTCCGTTAATTACTTAGAGACTTTAACGTCAGTCTCGTTGTATGCTAACAGGAATCTTCAAAGCTCAGTAACGATGCGTTAAGTGCTGTTTTCAGCAGTAACGAGCCCTTGCGTTACTATAATTAAGTAATAATCCCAGAAGAACAGGGCATTACTGGCCAATAATGCCCGTGCCCGAAGGGAAGAAGGCCCAAGGCGAAGCAGAGGGACTTTAACCCAGCCAGTGCATTATTGGCCAGTAATGCCCTGTTCTGAAGGGATTATTACTATTATAGGCTAAATGTAGGAGTAATGTTTTTTTTAAATTTTCGTTAAAAAAGAGACACTTTTGTAGTCATTGATTTTTATCAGCATGATCGTCTACATTCTTATGCCTGTGTTTATTAAAATGAAATTGTACATACACACAGTTCTCTTCTATAGACACACACACACTCTGCAGTCCCTCCCCCTCTATACACACAATCACCTCTGCAAAACACCTCTATATATACACACGGAGAGAGAGGTGAGGGGGGGAGAGAAAGTGAAGGGGGAAAGAGAGGTGAGGGGGAAGAGAGAGAGGTGAGGGGAAAGAGAGAGAGGTGAGGGGGAGGAAGAGAGGTGAGAGGGGGGAAGAGAGGTCAGAGGGGGGGAAGAGAGGTGAGAGGGGGGGGAAAGAGAGAAGTGGGGGGGAGAGAAGTGAGGGGGGAAGAGAGAGAGGTGAGGGGGGGAAGAGAGAGAGGTGAGGGGGAAAGAGAGGGAGGTAAGTGGGAAAGAGAGAGAGGTAAGTGGGAAAGAGAGAGAGGGGGAAAGAGAGAGAGGTAAGTGGAAAAGAGAGAGAGGTGGGGGAGAGAGGTGGGGAAGAGAGGTGGGGAGGAGAGAGAGAGGTGGGGAGGAAGAGAGAGAGAAGTGAGGGGGGAGAGAGAGGTGAGGGGGGATGAGAGAGAGAGAGAGAGAGAGGTGAGGGGGGAGAGGTGAGGGGGGAAGAGCGGTGAGAGGGGGGAACAGAGAGAGGTGAGGGTGGGAGATAGGTGGGGGGGGGAGAAAGAAAGAGAGAATTGAGGGGGGAGAGAGAGGTAAGTGGGAAAGAGAGAGAGGTGGGTTAGAAAGGTGGGGGGGAGAGAGGTGGGGAGGAAGAGAGAGAGGTAAGGGGGGGAGAGAGAGGTGAGGGAGAGAGGTGAGGGGTGATGAGAGAGAGAGAGGTGAGGGGGAGAGGTGAGGGGGGGAAGAGAGGTGAGAGGGGGGAAGAGAGGTGGGGAAGAGAGGTGAGAGGGGGGAAGAGAGGTGGGGAAGAGAGGTGAGAGGGGGGGAAGAGAGAGAGGTGGGGGGAAGAGAGGTGGGGGAGGGGTGAGGGAGTTGAGGGGGGAAGGAGGTGAGGGGGGGAGGGAGGGGGGGAAGATAGGTGAGGGAAGGGGGAGGGAGGCGAGGGGGAGAGAGAGAGAGAGGTGGGGGAGGGAGGTGAGGGGGAGAAGTGAGGGGGGGAAGGAGGTGAGGGGGAAGGAGGTGAGGGGGGAAGGAGGTGAGGGGGAAGGAGGTGAGGGGAAAGGAGGTGAGGGGAGAAGGAGGTGAGGGGGGAAGGAGGTGAGGGGGGAAGGAGGTGAGGGGGGAAGGAGGTGAGGGGGGAAGGAGGTGAGGCGGGAAGGAGGTGAGGGGGGAAGGGGGAGAGGGAGGTGAGGGGGATAGGGGAAAGATAAGTGAGGGGAGAGAGGTGAGGGAAGGGGGAGGGAGGCAATAAGAGAGGTGAGGGGGGAGAGAGGTGAGTGGGGGGAAGATAGGTGAGGGAAGGGGGAGGCGAGGGGGGAGAGACAGAGAGCTGGGGGAGGGAGGTGAGGGGGAGAAGGAAGTGAGGGGGGAGGAGGTGAGGGGGGAAGGAGGTGAGGGGGGGAAGAGGGTGAGGGAAGAAGGGGGAGAGGGAGGTGAGGGGGAGAGGGAGGTGAGGGGGAGAGGGAGGTGAGGGGGAGAGGGGGAAGATAGGTGAGGGGAGAGAGGTGAGGGAAGGGGGGGGGCAATAAGAGAGGTGAGGGGGGAAGAGAGGTGAGGAGGGGATAGAGAGGTGAGGGGGATAGAGAGATGAGGGGGGGAGAGAAAGAGGTAGGGGGAAGGGTGTGGGAGTTGAGGGGGGGGAAGGAGGTGAGGGAAGGGGGAGGGAGGCAAGGGGGGAGAGAGAGGTGGGGGAGGGAGATGAGGGGGAGAAGGAAGTGAGGGGGGAGGAGGTGAGGAGGGAAGGAGGTGAGGGGGGAAGGAGGTGAGGGGAGAAGAGGGTGAGGGGGAGAGGGGGAAGATAGGTGAGGGGAGAGAGGTGAGGGAAGGGGGGGGCAATAAGAGAGGTGAGGGGGGAAGAGAGGTGAGGAGGGGATAGAGAGGTGAGGGGGATAGAGAGATGAGGGGGGGAGAGAAAGGTGAGGGGGGGAGAGAGAGGTTAGGGGGAGAGAGAGGTGAGGGGGGAGAGAGGTGAGGGGGGAGAAAGAAGTGAGGGGGGAGAGAGGTGAGGCGGGGGAGAAAGAAGTGAGGGGGGAGAGAGGTGAGGCGGGGGAGAAAGAAGTGAGGGGGGGAGAGAGGTGAGGCGGGGGAGAGAGGTGAGGCGGGGGAGAGAGGTGAGGGGGAGAGAGGTGCGGGGGGAGAGGTGAGGGGGGGAAGAGAGGGGTGGGGGAGGGAAAGGGGTGAGTGGGGAAAAGTGGGGTGATGGGAGGAGGAGAAGAGGAGAGGGATAGTTGGGTGGAGGAGAGATGGGGGGGACAGTGATTTTAACTACAAACTAAATAAAAAGCAAGTAATAATTACCTCAGCCCAAGCTATAGTATACAAGTGGTGGAAGAAATATTACTTTGTTGCAAGCAACAAAGTTACTAATTGGGACCCACCAGCTTCTGACAGCACTAGCAGCTGTGTGAGACTGCATAGAGTAGGGTTGCGCAAACTTGGGGGGCGCAAGAATTTCTAGGGGGGGGGGGGGGCGGCTACAGGGGCCCTGCGCTCTTCCCTGAGGCATTTAAATTAAATGACGAGGTATGCGTGAGGCCTCTGTAACTCTCTTACCTGCTCTCCGACGTCTCTTCAGCAACGCGTCGCCATGGCAACGTGGCATCAAATTATGCTGTGGGGTCATGTAACGTGACGCGTCACTGTGGCAAAGCACATCAAATGACACAGCAGGGTCACGTGACGTCATGACCCGTGGCGTCATTTGACGCCGGGTCCTTGGAGGGGGGGCACGAATGCTGCGGCTGCTATGCAGGGGGGCGCAGCACAAAAGTTTGCCCACCCCTAGCATACAGTATGCTGCCATGCTGTGTGTGAGTAGGAGCGAGGTGCAGCTGTGAGAGAGCCTGCATACTGTATGCTGCCGTGCTGTGTGTGAGGAGAGGAGCGAGGTGCAGCTGTGAGAGAGAGTGCCCCTTCTGTGATGTACAGCATGTAAATTAAAGCTGATTTTAATTTTATTTGTTCCTGGGCTGGACTTCTATTGCTGTGACCGCCTTCACCCCTTTTCTTTTACCCGTGCTGTGTGTGAGGAGAGGAGCAGCTGTGAGAGAGAGCCTGCATACTGTATGCTGCCGTGCTGTGTGTGAGGAGAGGAGCAGCTGTGAGAGAGAGCCTGCATACTGTATGCTGTCGTGCTGTGTGTGAGGAGAGGAGCAGCTGTGAGAGAGCCTGCATACTGTATGCTGCCGTGCTGTGTGTGAGGAGAGGAGCGAGGTGCAGCTGTGAGAGCCTGCATACTGTATGCTGCCGTGCTGTGTGTGAGGAGAGGAGCGAGGTGCAGCTGTGAGAGCCTGCATACTGTATGCTGCCGTGCTGTGTGTGAGGAGAGGAGCGAGGTGCAGCTGTGAGAGCCTGCATACTGTACGCTGCCGTGCTGTGTGTGAGGAGAGAGGTGCAGCTGTGAGAGAGAGCCTGCATACTGTATGCTGCCGTGCTGTGTGTGAGGAGAGGAGCGAGGTGCAGCTGTGAGAGAGCCTGCATACTGTATGCTGACGTGCTGTGTGTGAGGAGAGGAGCGAGGTACAGCTGTGAGAGCCTGCATACTGTATGCTGCTGTGCTGTGTGTGAGGAGCGAGGTGCAGCTGTGAGAGAGAGCCTGCATACTGTATGCTGCCGTGCTGTGTGTGAGGAGAGGAGCGAGGTGCAGCTGTGAGAGAGAGTCTGCATACTGTATGCTGCCGTGCTGTGTGTGAGGAGAGGAGCGAAGTGCAGCTGTGAGAGAGAGCCTGCATACTGTATGCTGCCGTGCTGTGTGTGAGGAGAGGAGCAAGGTGCAGCTGTGAGAGCCTGCATACTGTATGCTGCCGTGCTGTGTGTGAGGAGCGAGGTGCAGCTGTGAGAGAGCCTGCATACTGTATGCTGCCGTGCTGTGTGTGAGGAGAGGAGCGAGGTGCACTGTGAGAGAGAGTCTGCATACTGTATGCTGCCGTGCTGTGTGTGAGGAGAGGAGCGAGGTGCAGCTGTGAGAGCCAGCATACTGTATGCTGCCATGCTGTGTGTGAGGAGCGAGGTGCAGCTGTGAGAGCCTGCATACTGTATGCTGCCGTGCTGTGTGTGAGGAGAGCGAGGTGCAGCTGTGAGAGAGAGCCTGCATACTGTATGCTGCCGTGCTGTGTGTGAGGAGAGGAGCGAGGTGCAGCTGTGAGAGCCTGCATACTGTATGCTGCCGTGCTGTGTGTGAGGAGAGGAGCGAGGTGCAGCTGTGAGAGCCTGCATACTGTATGCTGCCGTGCTGAGTGTGAGGAGCGAGGTGCAGCTGTGAGAGCCTGCATACTGTATGGTGCCGTGCTGTGTGTGAGGAGAGGAGCGACGTGCAGCTGTGAGAGAGAGCCTGCATACTGTATGCTGCCGTGCTGTGTGTGAGGAGAGGAGCGAGGTGCAGCTGTGAGAGCCTGCATACTGTATGCTGCCGTGCTGTGTGTGAGGAGAGGAGCGAGGTGCAGCTGTGAGAGCCTGCATACTGTATGCTGCCGTGCTGTGTGTGAGGAGCGAGGTGCAGCTGTGAGAGAGAGCCTGCATACTGTATGCTGCCGTGCTGTGTGTGAGGAGAGGAGCGAGGTGCAGCTGTGAGAGAGTCTGCATACTGTATGCTGCCGTGCTGTGTGTGAGGAGAGGAGCGAGGTGCAGCTGTGAGAGAGCCTGCATACTGTATGCTGCCGTGCTGTGTGTGAGGAGCGAGGTGCAGCTGTGAGAGAGCCTGCATACTGTATGCTGCCGTGCTGTGTGTGAGGAGAGGAGCGAGGTGCAGCTGTGAGAGCCTGCATACTGTATGCTGCCGTGCTGTGTGTGAGGAGCGAGGTGCAGCTGTGAGAGAGCCTGCATACTGTATGCTGCTGTGCTGTGTGTGAGGAGCGAGGTGCAGCTGTGAGAGAGAGTCTGCATACTGTATGCTGCCGTGCTGTGTGTGAGGAGAGGAGCGAGGTGCAGCTGTGAGAGAGCCTGCATACTGTATGCTGCCGTGCTGTGTGTGAGGAGAGGAGCGAGGTGCAGCTGTGAGAGCCTGCATACTGTATGCTGCCGTGCTGTGTGTGAGGAGCGAGGTGCAGCTGTGAGAGCCTGCATACTGTATGCTGCCGTGCTGTGTGTGAGGAGCGAGGTGCAGCTGTGAGAGAGAGCCTGCATACTGTATGCTGCCGTGCTGTGTGTGAGGAGAGGAGTGAGGTGCAGCTGTGAGAGAGTCTGCATACTGTATGCTGCCGTGCTGTGTGTGAGGAGAGGAGCGAGGTGCAGCTGTGAGAGAGCCTGCATACTGTATGCTGCCGTGCTGTGTGTGAGGAGAGGAGCGAGGTGCAGCTGTGAGAGAGCCTGCATACTGTATGCTGCCGTGCTGTGTGTGAGGAGCGAGGTGCAGCTGTGAGAGAGCCTGCATACTGTATGCTGCCGTGCTGTGTGTGAGGAGAGGAGCGAGGTGCAGCTGTGAGAGAGAGTCTGCATACTGTATGCTGCCGTGCTGTGTGTGAGGAGAGGAGCGAGGTGCAGCTGTGAGAGAGCCTGCATACTGTATGCTGCCGTGCTGTGTGTGAGGAGAGGAGCGAGGTTCAGCTGTGAGAGCCTGCATACTGTATGCTGCCATGCTGTGTGTGAGGAGCGAGGTGCAGCTGTGAGAGCCTGCATACTGTATGCTGCCGTGCTGTGTGTGAGGAGAGGAGCGAGGTGCAGCTGTGAGAGAGAGCCTGCATACTGTATGCTGCCGTGCTGTGTGTGAGGAGAGGAGCGAGGTGCAGCTGTGAGAGAGCCTGCATACTGTATGCTGCCGTGCTGTGTGTGAGGAGAGGAGCGACGTGCAGCTGTGAGAGAGCCTGCATTCTGTATGCTGCCATGCTGTGTGTGAGGAGAGGAGCGAGGTGCAGCTGTGAGAGCCTGCATACTGTATGCTGCCGTGCTGTGTGTGAGGAGAGGAGCGAGGTGCAGCTGTGAGAGCCTGCATACTGTAGGCTGCCATGCTGTGTGTGAGGAGAGGAGCGAGGTGCAGCTGTGAGAGCCTGCATACTGTATGCTGCCGTGCTGTGTGTGAGGAGAGGAGCGAGGTGCAGCTGTGAGAGAGAGCCTGCATACTGTATGCTGCCGTGCTGTGTGTGAGGAGAGGAGCGAGGTGCAGCTGTGAGAGAGCCTGCATACTGTATGCTGCGTGTGAGGAGAGGAGCGAGGTCCAGCTGTGAGAGAGCCTGCATACTGTATGCTGCCGTGCTGTGTGTGAGGAGCGAGGTGCAGCTGTGAGAGAGCCTGCATACTGTATGCTGCCGTGCTGTGTGTGAGGAGCGAGGTGCAGCTGTGAGAGAGCCTGCATACTGTATGCTGCCGTGCTGTGTGTGAGGAGCGAGGTGCAGCTGTGAGAGAGCCTGCATACTGTATGCTGCCGTGCTGTGTGTGAGGAGAGGAGCGAGGTGCAGCTGTGAGAGCCTGCATACTGTATGCTGCCGTGCTGTGTGTGAGGAAGAGCGAGGTGCAGCTGTGAGATAGCCTGCATACTGTATGCTGCCGTGCTTTGAGTGAGGAGAGGAGCAAGGTGCAGCTGTGAGAGAGCCTGCATACTGTATGCTGCCGTGCTGTGTGTGAGGAGCGAGGTGCAGCTGTGAGAGAGCCTGCATACTGTATGCTGCCGTGCTGTGTGTGAGGAGAGGAGCGAGGTGCAGCTGTGAGAGAGCCTGCATACTGTATGCTGCCGTGCTGTGAGTGAGGAGAGGAGCGAGGTGCAGCTGTGAGAGAGAGTCTGCATACTGTATGCTGCCGTGCTGTGTGTGAGGAGAGGAGCGAGGTGCAGCTGTGAGAGAGAGCCTGCATACTGTATGCTGCTGTGCTGTGTGTGAGGAGGGGAGCGAGGTGCAGCTGTGAGAGAGCCTGCATACTGTATGCTGCCGTGCTGTGTGAGGAGAGGAGCGAGGTGCAGCTGTGAGAGAGACTGCATACTGTATGCTGCCGTGCTGTGTGTGAGGAGAGGAGCAAGGTGCAGCTGTGAGAGAGCCTGCATACTGTATGCTGCTGTGCTGTGTGAGGAGAGGAGCGAGGTGCAGCTGTGAGAGAGCCTGCATACTGTATGCTGCCGTGCTGTGTGTGAGGAGAGGAGCGGACTGGTAACAGATTTAAATTTGGCAGTTTTCTTATTTCAAATTCTCAGCGCGCTCTACCTGCATCTCTGAAAGCTGTACTGACAAGTTGACAAAAATTCCGAGCATTACTGAATGAATAATACCCGGAATTTTAACCAATCAGAGAGCAGGGATTTCAATAATGCCCAGAATTTTACCGCTTTAGCCTATAATTCAGTGTTTTCCAATTCCAGTACTCAGGGAATCCCAACAGGTCAGGTCTTAAGGATACCCTGCTCCAGCACAGGTGGGTCAATCAGCGGGTCAGTCATTTTGACTGAGCCACCTGTGCTGGAGCAGGGATATCCTTAAGACCTGACCTGTTGGGGTTCCCTGAGGACTGGAGTTGGGAAACACTGCTATAATTCATGCATGCTAGTGCTAATGATATGCACAAGAGGTGTTCTCTCCATCAATACATATCCACGGGGCTCCGTTATAGTTACCGCAGGGATTTAATGTTACGTTAGTTAGGTCAGAGCTGAAGGTGGCGTTACTCGCATCCAGACCCTGAAGTAAGTATTTTACAGGGTTTGGTTAAAGACCACATAAGTATTATTTAACTGTCCTATTGTTATATACAGGATTCTTTTCCGCTCGTCTTCTCTTTTTTACTTTAAACACCTATTCAGGGTTTTGATGGTAGTAACTCCACCTTTCGGTAAGACGGCGTCAAATCACTTGGCGTGAAGCCTAACACAAGGCAGTGCTAACTTCACATGGCGTTAACCCTATGCTAATGAGATCACTAACGGACATTGGTTTTTATTATATTTCGTTTTGTGGATGCCCGTTAAACTGATGAAAATGTATTTAGGCAAAGTCGCATAAGTAGCCAGATTTAACCGACCTCTGTGTATCTAACCCTAGTTGTGGTATTATAAATGTTGCTGCTTGCACCACATAAAAAGATCGTTTAATCTTCCAGCAACACTGAATAATCAAGTAATGCACAGAATTTTGTGCAGGGATTATTTTCTGTAATCACCACCTAATTTTATCCAAAGCATACTTGTATCTCAGAATTTCATCTGAGACACATTCCCAAAGCAGTTCCCACAGTTCTCATGGGTGCAAATGTGAGGGAGAAAAACAAAACAAAAACACCTTTAGATTTCTATTAATGGTTTTTTTATTTGATTAAATCGGGTGCTATTTTGGCAGCCTGGAAACGTTGCTAAATATGCTCCTCTGTATTGGAGAAGGTAAAGCCACAGAGCAAGAAACAAAAAAAAGATGCAGACCTAAATTTATTAAGAGTGGAAATGTTTATAAAGTCTTGTTTTTTTTCATCTTCCTCGGCTAGTTTATACTATAGCCAGTGGTCGACAAATCACCAAAAAATCTACTCGCCGAACAAAAAAATCTACTCGCCACCTAGTACCACACGTGTGCTGCTTAGGCCAATAGGAGCTCGCCACAATGTTAAATCCACTCGCCCGGGGCGTGCAAATGTATAGGTTTGTCGAACACTGACTATAGCTATAATCTATGTTCAGTCGTTAAATATCAGATCATTTCAGAAACGTCTTTTTTGAGGACGTCTTCCCCCTCCCTGCTCCACCTTGTTCTCTAACACTATTTGCAGCCCTGTGAAATGATAAAGTGTAAGGTGTAAGCTTGAAAAATAAATGCAACTTGGAGATAAAAAAAAATTCCGTTTCTGAGATACGTCTCTTTTATTACAGCATTAGTGAATACATCAAAACCATACCCACGTCCCATAAAGTGACCCCGCAATTATGTACACTATAATGCTCACAGGTAGGATCTAGATGCAGTTCTAAAAGCCCTTCTGGTTTGGATGAGGGGGGGGGGGGGGCAGGAAAAGAAACTAATTTTTCAAAAACTCACAAGAACCCATCTGGTATAGCAGGTATACTGCCAGAAACACTGCGGTTATAACATTGCCCTTTTAAATAATGTCACTAACACTTCATGGAGTATTGTTACCATCTAATAAGCAGCCATTAAATCACATTTACTTCCAAAAGGTGCCTATAGTGCACTTCTCTGTGAAGTGCTGCGGGGACTCAGGGCAACAAAAGCCTTGGGTGCTAAATTATGTGATAGCAGTAACCCAACAGCACTAGCAGTTCCCCAAATTGTAAAAAAACAGGTGTCAAGAAATGCAGAACATGCCCTATTCTAATGAGGGCAACATTTGGCACTGTATTAAGTAGGACAAGAGGTTAAAGTCAACTGCAGTACAAAGCCAGTCTTCCTGGATATGAAGTGGTTAACCCCTTGATTTGTGTAAACCAGCCTTAAAGTGAGGCAGCTATTTACTGTACATACTGAGATTGCAGAACCTACCTTTCTTCTAAACTAGCTCAACAGAGGAGCAGATCTGGAGTGAAGTCACTGTACCCTACAGAGCCCTCATTAGGTTTCCTGGCCTGCTGTAGCTTATCTGCATGCTGTTTGCAGAGTGTTTCCTTTACAGGTTTCCAGTGGAATAAGTTTTTCTTAAACTAACTGGATAATAAAGGTGTATACGTGCAGAAAACGAACTCCCTCCTAGTGTGGAGGAGCTGAGAGATGACCACAGGAATATGCTAAAGAAGAGGAGGCTCAGCAATTACTCCCTCCCCCCCCCCCCCATCTCTCTGAAATGGGCTAATTGCACGCTCTGGGAGAAGGTAACATGGTGATAGGTTTAGTGTACAACCTAAAAGGAATCAACAATGAAGACAACTCTAAATTGAAAACATTTTCATATTAGATGGGATGTCACAACCAGTTTTTCTTTAATTTTTTAAATTCAACTCCAAACTTAACGTGTTCATACCATAGTCACCATGTATCTATTGCAATATGAATTGTTCTACACTGCAAAGCATTCTGGTCCATGTTGTGCCTCCTGCTTTCTGAAATTCCACTGGCACGGACACTTTCCCCCCCTGAACTCCACATTTTAAGACTTCATATTAAAGCATCATTGCACGTTTCAAGAGAGACCAAAATAGAAGTTAACTACAAAGAGCAACATATATACCTATTGGAAATCACTAGTATGGCCAGAGAAAATGACTGAACATCTTAAATATCAAAACTCAAATTATTTTATTATCCTTCCTTCCCAATCATGCTGCCCTTAGACTTCCCAGCTCAATGCCCTCCTACTCTCAAAAGGGAGCACTTCAGTAGAGGCGTTGGGAGTGTTTCCAGAACATACGCCATGTTTCCTCCAACTTACCACGTACAACTGCACAGGATACGTAACCTTAAGAATGACCTGCTTAATGCGCAGTTCTAGGGCACGTCTGAAGTGTTTCCCCCCTGTGGTAATTATAAGTAATAACATGCGAGGCAAGAAAACGATGCAGCAAACTACATGTCAAGTGTACTGCTATGTTACACATTCTTTCACTGTTCATGTGACAGCAGTGCTGCTTTCCTCGTTTCCTTTTTACATCCACATACCTGTATGGGAATCTCCTTTCTTGCTGCAGGCGCCAGTTAAAGAATGAAGTAAAAGGTGATACTGCAACAGCATATGCAGAGGAACAAAACAATGAAGGGACAAAGAAACAATATGCAAACAGTGCAGTAGTACTAGGAAGAAATATGACAGAACCAATACACAACTTTGGCGCATGACCTTATATTCAGTACTTTTTAAGTTTCAACATTGTAATCACATTATAATTTGCAGTGGCACATCCTCCTGATCACATTGCTTTCTGTTTCGTTATTACAGGTCTTAGGTATAGCAGATCTGTAGGGGAGAATAAAGCACAGAAAATGCATTCTAATCCACATACTGTATTAAAAACAATGATTGAAGTAACAGAAGGTGTTGGAAAAAAAAAAAAAACAAGAAAAAACAATGTATTTAATTCAAAAATATAGAGCTCACTATAACGAGAGAAAAAAACTGAAATGTAGCTATTGCAGCGGCTAAAAGCTAGTTAATGTATTTTATTATTTGGTCATGTAGACAAACACACCAGCTCCACTTAATCTGCCATATTTTTCTGTTTTAGTTTTCCCGTGTCCTTTCGTTTACGTCTCTGTGAAGTTCCCCAGTAGCTTTTTGCATTCCAAAAATATGGGACGTCGAATACAAAATGTTCTTGCTATTTTAGAGAAATATTGACATACCGAATAAACATTAATTTTTTTGGCAGAAAAAGCACTGCGATTTTCTACTTGATGCTCAAGTCCTCTTCACTTAAACTTTGGAAATGGTGTCACATATTTTCCTGTGATAGATATGAGCCCCAGACAAAAGCAGCAAGTATAGTATTCTCTGTGATATTTAGTTATTGTGGATGTTGCATTTTGACTTTTGTTTCTTCATTTGCAACTAGTGCAAGATTTTGAAAATAAAATAACAAATAAATCACACACACTTGGGTATACTGTATGTTTCTCCAACCACCTCCCACCAACATCGATTACTATGTTAAAAAATAGCGATCAAGATGAAAGAGGCAAAGTAAAGGCAATTTGAAAAAAAAAAGGATTGGACTGGCAGTGAACGTTTAACCCAGTTTCTTTCCCATTTTAATCCTTTATGGACACAATAATCAATTCATTGCTTAGCAATTGTTGCAAGCCTCTGTGTCAGGTCAAGAATGATTTTACATGCAGGGCTAGAAAAATCCACTTATCGAGTGAACAAATTACGGGCGATGAGCAGTACCGCTGGGGTAGAGCTGCCTGACAAGATGCTGGAAAGACCGCTGTGGTGGTAGAGCTGTCAATCACACTCTTCTTCCCAAAGTCACAGCTCACAATGCCTGGCATATTAATATCCAAGGCACTGTGGGGCATGACTCCAGGAAGCAGAGTTGTTGTGGGCAACCTCTGAGAAGCAGAAAGGTGATTGACAGCAACGCGATTCTTTTGCATCACTGGTCTTTGCAACGCCTTGTCAGGCATTGCCAGCACTCTTCACCTTAAAGCAACTTTGCAGACAGCTGGTGGTGGACGAGTGACTTTTTTTGGGGGGGGGGGACTGGTGAGCCTAAATATTTTTTTTTGAGCCCTGTGTACATACATCATGACCAAAAAGGTGGAAAGTAAACAGCAGCACTCCTCCCATCAAACTGAAATAACATTATCAATGTGTTTTTACGTAAGAAAATCAGTGTTTTTTTCCCCCTCTGAGAGCATCAAAGATGTCTCGTGTACAACGCACTGATAACGTAATTTACCTCTAACTACATCTTTCCTGGAAACATATATAAAAACAAAAAGTAACAAATCGTTTACTTTTGTGTGTATTGCTTTCTGGGTCTTCTTCACTTATTTTTGGAGTTACTCCAAATACAATGATACTCCTGTTTCTTCTTGTAAAAGACAAGGATTGCAAACCTGGAACCCTGGGACATCCCATTTGTGTGAACAGCTGCTGACAAAGGGGAATGGTTTCCCCCAAAAACGTTGTGCTTTGTGCTGCAAAGAAATGTATAATTCTGAATGTCCAAGTGACTCGGTCACATTGTTCTTCCTGCGTGCAGAGAGATGTTCTGCTATAATTCTGGATTTGAACACAAAAACAACGTTTGTATGGTATCTCAGGAAGAGTATAGGGTGTGTACTGTGGCACCACCAAACAAAAGAATACGAAAATATATTAATACATGGAGAAATCATGACCACACGCTTACTATTGCATTGCAGCATCTAGTACACTGGGCCATTATAGAGGGTTGAGAACCACAAGATCCAAAATGTATTGCAACACTGTCACAAAGCTATCGGGACTGCAAGATCCAGAATGCATTGCAAAAACACTGGCCCTTTCTAATGGCTTTTGAACTACAAGACCCAGAATACATTTCAACTCCAAGTATGTTGGATTAGGAGTATCGGAACTGCAGGAACCAGAATGCAGTGCAAGATCACACAGAGTTGTCTTTTCTCCTTCCACACTCTGGCCAAAGACTACAGGGGGAATCAGAAAGAGGATTACTTAGATCAGGGGTGCTCAACGCCAGTGCTTGGGCGCCCCATCTCCCCCCCCCCCCCCATCAGGTTAGAGTTTCAGTATATCAAAGATTCAGCACAGGTGGCTCAATCAGAGGCTCAGTCAACCTGTGGACTGATTGAGCCACCTGTGCTGATGCAGGGATATCCTGAAAACCTGACCTACTGGGGGAGCCCCTGACTTAGATGACCACCAAAAAAGCAAGACCTCCACAGGCGACACATCACTGGCTCTGTAATTGTCCTTACCACCGTAAAATGAATTCAGTTAGTACACTTACAGTATCTCTCAAAACATCTTCTGATTCACCTTTAAGGGCAAACCACACAGCAGTGCTCCATTTTATACAGGGTAGCAGAGCATTGCTGCGCAATGTCCCCTGATGCTCTGCAGCTGTCTCTTGTCATCAAGTCATTATCCCCTTTGCCGTTTGCAAAGCAGTATCAAATCATCAAAGGGAACAGCAGAGGAGCTATAATGAGGGAGAAAGTTTTCCCTCATGGAATGAACAGTTTGAACCATTGGACAGCACAGACACCTTCTCCTGCCTCCTCGTTCCATTCTTGGGAAGCAGCTTGCAGCCCCTCCTAATCAGCTGTGATGCCTTTGGCTCGGAGCTCCTCCTGAACTCTCAGCAGGTATGTGGGATCTGGGTATCCAAATCTAAGAGCAAAAGAGGGAAAGCAAGACAATCTCAAGTCCATGCCTGAAGTATATACGCAAAGGACAGCCCTTTATCATTTTATCACCCGTAGGCTCTAAGCTCATTGCCGTCCCTTAGTTTATAATTTAACACATTTTTGGTAGTTTCGCAACGCCACTGATTTTTATATTAAATCAAAAATGGTTAAATAATAAACTAAGGGGCGACAATAAGCTTAGCCTATGGGTGATAACATGATAAATCCGTCACTGGTTGTATTCATAATGTATGCAGAGACAGAGCTGTAGGGCAACTGCAATAGGAAGGTAACAAACACAGCCCCTCTAAGCTCAGAACCCAAACCCACCACACCATATAGATCTGTGTCAAAAAGGAGTGCTACTGAGATTGTGACTTTGCTGCAATAGGGAGCGAAAGCCATCCGAACAGGACAGATGTATTTACATAGATGTGTAGATGATTATTTACATAACATGGGAAGACAGTGTACAGAGAATATTATACACACACACGTGTATGTGTAGTGTGTAAATACACACATATATATATATATATATATATATATATATATATATATATATTTATATCACACACAGTGGTCAATGCAAGAACTGGACCCACATGCTTGCATAATCAACACCAGCACCTCAACTACTATGCCACTTGTTTTGTTTACTAATCAAAAAGCATTTGTAACAGATTGTTTCTTCACACAGATATACTGTAAAAAGGAAAAAAAGCAGGACAAATTCAGAACTCCTAAAGTAGTTGTTGAGGGACTGGCCTGGATTACACAAACCTGCAGGTTTGATTCCAGCCTTGTCAATATACAGTCAGTGTGTGTGATTTAGGAAAAATCCCTTTTACTGGGTATTGTTAAAATTATAGGACTCTTACAGCTGTGGTCCTCCTGTGCAGTTGGTTTTATGGTGAATGTCATTCCACGTAATGACATTGGGCCTCCCTGTGGTCATCGATGTCCCAATGGTGAAGGTCAGACGCTGGTCGAAGGCTTTCTTGAACAGGGTAAGAACTTTGTTACCCTCGGGGCAATCAGGCAAGTAAGCAACGCGAGTTGTCCCTGGATACCTCACTCCAGGATTAGGGTGCTCCGACTGTAGAGAAATTAGGAACTATTAGCAGACCTGTTCACTTTCAGTGGGCCTGCAGACAAGATCTTAGGGCTCGTCAGCGACAGAAATGCAGAGTTATTTGGTTTATAAATAATTAATAATAATAATTTATATTTAAGCTATTAACTGCTGTAGTATAGTATAATGCTGGACTACGCAACAATTGAACAGAAGAATAAGGAGCATGTGAACTCTAATACTGACTCCTGTGAAGGCTAAAGTCTAATGACTCATGAGAAGGCTAAATAAATGTCACCTCTAGGGTTGGGTGGATAAAGGTATCACGACAAGCATTCAGTCAAGTTCCCCCCATTGAAGAACACCCATTCAGTGAAGAACACCCATTCAGTGAAGAACACCCATTCAGTGAAGAACACCCATTCAGTGAAGAACACCCATTCAGTGAAGAACACCCATTCAGTGAAGAACACCCATTCAGTGAAGAAAACCCATTCAGTGAAGAACACCCACACTGTTCATATTAAAATCTTACTGGAAGGGGAGAGAATGCAGAGTATAAACCTGCAGATGATAGATGCTAATTTCAATCATTTCAAAACACTTGACATATAAAAATTAGCATATGTCCCAGGTATCTCAGGTGTGAATAGTTTTGTGCACAGGTATCTCTCCACATGCTTTTTCGTGGAGTTTTTGATGAAGTATATTACTCACTTGGCTCTCTCTCATCAGCATTGTAGATATGCGTTAACCTCAAGGAAAATAACATCCGTTAATGATTTTGATAAAAGCCCGCTATTAGCACTAAGCGTTAACGGACCTCTGTGGATTTTGCCCTAACCTCAAAACTCTACCTGTGTATGTATTTAACTACACCTAAGAATGATGGTGTATAGATTAATATCGTTTTTACATCTGCAGTTTATTATGAATGAGTAACTTCTTACTTTTATCCCATCAACATTATCTTTACTTTACATCGTAAAAACAATAATCCTTCCCTGGCACTCTTCAAGGTCTTTTGTCACTTTGCCCATGAGGTAGAGAGGTAGGTGGCAGAAGGCCACAAACTGTATTGCGGTCTCCTAAGGAAGGTTTAATGTATATATAATAGATCTTAAAAGAGCAGAATAAAATCATGCATTAGAAAACACCTAACCAGTTGCAGTTCAGATTTAAGTGTATATTGTATGTTATTGCTTTTTGGGGCAAATGGGCACAAAAGTTAGCATTAAAAAGAAGAGCCAACCATTCTGTATATAGAGTTGATATGTATACCTCCCATAAGTAACTCTTACGGTTCATCATTAAGCCTATTGTCAAAAAGATTTTGTATTATTAGCCGTTAACCTCCTTCGTATCCCATCCCGTCCCTCACACTCCTCCCCCTACTCCCATGTTCTCACCTACCCTCACCCCTTCCTAAACTCTCTGCAAAACCCTCCAAAGTCACTCACCTCACCGATCACCTCCATTGTCAGACCCATCACCATGCCACTGACAAGACTAAATCCAGAGACCTGATCCCAACCAAACAAGCTCTCAATGCCCTTAACCATAATTTCCCACCTCTGCCCTCCACAAAACCATCTTCACAATGACTATGCCCATCACATGAAATGTTCCATATATAACCCCATCATTGTTTTACTAACTAATGTACAGCGCCCTGGATAAGGGCACTATATAAATGTTGTTATAAATAAATAAATAGCTGATTCTGCTTTTGTTTTGTGACAAAGTCAGAATAGGTTTCCTACTGTAGCTCTGACCTAGATTAAAACCCCATTTAAGCAGCCCTTGGATATAAGAGAAAGCGGAGGACTTGGCAAAGCTGAGGTAGAGGACATTACATAATGCAGGGGAGAGGTGGGGAGCTATGTTTTAATGGGAACTCTGATACAGGACGATCACACTATCAAATCAGTGATTAATAATAATATATATATATATTTTTTAAAAAGTAGATTTCCCTCGGGAGGGTTAGTACAGTATGTTAGGCATGATAAAAATAATAATTGGTGGCACACCCCATGGGGGTAGTCGGTGTTCTACCAATGACTTTTAGGTAACTTTGTTTTATAACAGTGAAGATGTGAAGTGTTATTTATTGCACATGTATCACAGACACCAGCAGAATGTGTTGTGTGGGGTGGTGATGTGATATTTACATGGTGGAATTTGCTATTCCTCTCTAAAAATGTTCAAGAAACAAAGAAGCGTATGATTTGGTGCCTTTTTTTTATCTAAACCGTAAAGAACCTCCATAACTTATATTTAACAACTATGAAAACAGTCACAATAGTTCTATAAAAGGAATCAATTAAGAATTCTACTAATTATATTGATTCCAGAACAAGTGAAATCCTTCAGTTTGAAATAATAGCTATTAATGGGCCAATTGATGAGAATACACAGGTCCTCTTATATATGAACACTGAAGACTAAAAAAGGCATCTTCCACAATGTTCTTGTATAATAAAACAAATCTGTCTGACTGTTTATTACAATCAGTCAAAACCAATGTTGTACTTCTGCGTTTGTTTGTGCAGTATATATTACCGTTCACACAAATCTCTCGGGTCCCTATACTGTACAATGTGTTGTGAAGCGATCTTTCCTCTTGCTTAGAGACTTGTAAGCCTCATTCACTGAAGCTTACATTTTCCCAAGCAAGAAAAAAAAAAATATGTCTTAATTTAGGTTGAATTTGGCTCAGGCTTGTTTTTTTTGTTTGTTTTTTTAAATGATGCACAAAGAAAATAGAATATGATTTCATGGGAATTTACTGATTGCTCCTTATAAGCACTTCCAACATCTCATTTTGATGTAAGGAAGACAAAATAGGTGCAAAGCCATCTCATATATTGTCACTAAGGGGGGGACATGATTCACACGACTAGCAATCCAACACTATAAATGATTTGTGCAGATACAGTAGTCTGACTTACTGCCTCCAATATTGTTTTCTTTTTTGGAGGGGTGGGGTTCAAATAAGCTGGTAGATAGACTCACGAAAACAAAATTACTGTTGTTAAAAAAGAATATATATATAATATCAGTCCGGAAACCCAGGCACTCACAAATGCGTAGATACATGTAGTAATAGGGTTCAGACCGTCCAGGTGTCAGCAAGGCAGCACATCTGATATAAGAGAACTGGACTGGCACGCCAAGATCCAAAAGGTGAAATGTATTCCTCAACGTTTCATCTCCCAACGGAGCTCTTGATAAAGGCTCAGTTGGTAGCCGAAATGTCGGGAAATAAATGTCACCTTTGGATCTGGGAATGCCTGGTATGTATATAATAATAGAGAAGAGGAGTCGGGTTGAGCACCGCACAAAATTTGGGCTGCAGGCAGGTTAAAAATAAACTATTTATTCGGCATGATGCCTAAAGACATACAACGGATGATAGCCCTCCGACGCATTTCCAGCCTCAACGGCACTTTGACGGCAATTTTGTGCGGTGCTCAACCCGACTCCTCTTCTCTATTACTACACTCCTGGGATTGATGCACGCTATCTGAACAGACCTAGATGCTCTTTGTGTGTATTATTGCTGAATTGAACACCAGCTGTCTTTTTTCTTGTATTCGTAGCCAGTGTGGACATTGCAACGCTTAAAACAGCAGTTTGCACGGAGCGGGAGGACAGATCGGAGGATGACAAGGGAGGTGCTTCACAGAACCAAGGTATGCTGAGATACACTATATGAGTGATAGTGAGCATCCCCCCTCCACGTCATGGACTCCGTGTGAGTACAAGATTATACAATACCATACAACCCCAGGCTACGTCATCTGTACAGCTTGGGGATTATAAAAAGAAGTCTGTTTTTGCTCTATGACTAATCAGTTCAGATTTTATTATACACTGTATACTCTATGCAGAACAGGATTTTGGAAGCACCCCTTCAGGATTAATTTCCTACCCCATATCAATGGTATGTATGTATATATACACACACACGGTGTGTGTGTGTGTGTGTGTATATATATATGTATGTATGTATATATATATATATATATATATATATATATATATATATATATATATATATATATATATATTTATTTTATGGTCATAAGTGCCTTTTGTATATCTCATTATATTATCCCTGCATTTGGTTCTACTAAAACCACAACATGTCTTACCCCTTGGATGCCTGGTGGGAAGACATACTGTATGATAATGGTCCCATATTTCTCATAGCTGGGCAGCAGCAGACCGGAGTCCTTGGACACCAACATCCTGCCATTTTCAGGCTGGTTCCCCACCAGCTGCCCATAGAAGCGGCCACACATTGGGCAGGCTTTCTTCACCTGCAGAGCCCTGGTGATACAATCCTCGCAGAATGAGTGCTGGCATTTCTCCAGTGTCTTTATGTTCTGGATTTCACCCAGACAGATTGGGCACTGGTTCTCTCTGTCATCCTCTACTTCCTCTCTTCTATGGTCACGGCTGCTGCCATGACTACTGCTGGCTCCTCCTCCCGAGCTCCCAGGAACTCCCCTGCCGCCACTGCTCTGTTGCCCCCTGGTGTAAGTGCCTCGGATGTGCAACTCGGTTGTGTGTTCATTGTTCTTATCCCCATAGGCCATACAACCTGACAGCTGATGTTGCTTGTAGGACTTCTTCAACTCCTTCTCAGTCTCCTTCAGCAGGGTTTTGAGAGCCTTTCTGGCCAGAGGGAGGGCATTCCCCGGAATGTGGCTCTCAGGGGATAGTCGTAGAACATAGATCTCAGAAGTTTCACCATCTATTAAGATCCGGACTCTGTTTTCCTCCCTCAGCCGTGCAAGTTTTGAAGGGGTCTCTTTGTTGAGGAAGTCCCAGACGGGCTTGGTAACCGTTACTTTGTTCTTTGTGTTTCCTCCGCAGGCTGCCATTCTGGACAAGACAAACGAAACTAGAAAGAAGAGAGCAAGGAGTGGAGTAAATAAAAGAGTTACAGGGCAGCACACCAACATCCACAAGTGACAAATGGACCAGTCTGTTCTTTTGGGAAGGGAGAAGTATGCTATTGCGATTTTGGGTAAGTGAATATTAACTTCAACCCATGAAGACTTTGGCTTATTACTTTAAAACCCCTAGAAAAATGTGTAATTTAGTGGTAAGAAAGCAGCTTTTTGGAATCAGAGGGTCATAGAGCCTCAGCCATCTGTGTGCTTTGTGATTTTTGGCAAGTTACTTAAACACTCTGCACTTCAGATACCAATATTATATTGTACACCCTTCAGAGCTTGGATAATATAAACTCACAAATATGACACTCCAGTCTGTGTAATGGCAACAAGTCCTAATGATTAATGTTTCCATATTTTATATATGTGTGCAGAACCTTACAGAGCAGACACTGAAATACTGGAAACTGTCTTCAAGTACAGAGAAACGTGCACACATACAATTAAACAGAGTTTCTGCAATCAAGAGCTAACAAACTGAATAAGCAGACAGAGCATGACATTGCAAACACACTATTAGGTGAATGAAAGCAGCAATTAGGAAATAAGAATCCTTACCAGGTCCCAACAGAGGAAAAGGGAAGCTTTGATGTAATGAAACATATGGATATTTTCAGATATGTAATTAAAATACAAAATATCAGTCTAGTGACTAATTTTCTAATATACTGCTGCCTACCTTTATCTTGCACAACACTATTCTGAGCATTTCCATATAGCCAAGCACTTAGGCCCCTATTCTACAGTATATAGCATGGGTGGCCAACTCCAGTCCACACGGGCAAGTTTTCAGGATATCCATGTTTCAACACAGGTGGCTCAATCCTTAAATCCTGACCTGACGGTGGCCCTCGAGGACTGGAGTTGGCCACTCCTGCCGTCTAGTATTCTGAAAGCCGCTTCCCAGTGATGGAGAGGAGTCGAATGGGACTAAAACCTTCTCCAGCACAGGGAAGCAGATTACAGAATATTGCATTAGGACTTCAACCTTATGTAAAACTCTGGTCACATTTTCCTGTATTATAATATACAAGAAAGTTAAAAAAAAAAACCCACACATTTCTTGGTCCCAAGGGAAAAAAAAGGCTGTGCAACTACACATTCACGGTACCTACAGTATCACACATTTACATTCCCAGTTTGCTTACAGCATACTGTAGATGTTATACAACTGAAGGAAGGTGAGGTCTGACACTTGGATGTTTCTCGTTTTATGTAGGCCTCAGCAAGTAATTAGGGTTATTAGAACAGCTCTGCCCTCGTGTGATAACGACAAGCAACCTGGTCTAGACAATGCACCTCTCTAAACGCACTAGTAATGTATATATATACACACACACACACACACACACACACACACACACACACACACACTTGTAATATAAACAGTACTCCCACTTCATTCTCGCATCAGCGTTACTCATGCATACTCAGTTTTTCCCGCGCCCAACTTCCGTCAGCACTTTCTTGTGGCTTACTGTAGGGGGCTGGGTGGTTTTGTTAGCAGATTTTTGGTTAAGTATCAAACATCTTTATTTAAAAAGGCACGATCAATTATAAATAGGCCTTGTGCAATTCTTGCAAGTTTCATGCAGCTGCATTTGCCTCTATCTTGATAAGCTCTTTTGCTCATGGTCTTCAAGCTAACCCTACCCGGCATTAAAACATTAACCCATGCCTTGCTGGATTATGATTGCAGTCTCATCATATTACTTACTTTCTCTCTTATAGTGGTCTCTTAACAGGATATTACAGTCCAAAGTCCAACAACTACATAAGAATGTAACTTGCTTAAATAAATGTAATTATCCTTAAAGCCGCTTCTACAACAAGGTAAGTTTTTAGTGTGTAGGGGGTGAACTTTAGGGGGTTTAGTGGTTATGGCAGGGGGGTTAAATGTAGGGGTTTTAGTGGATAGGGTAGGGGCTTAACTTAAGGGGTTTTAGGGTAAGGGGCAGTGTTAGTATTAGGGGTTAACATTAGGGTGTTTTAGGGTAAGAGTTAAGGTTAGGGACGTACCATAGTGGCAAAGCGTCGTCAGGTCCCGGCGGCGAGATGAGTTGCAGCCAAGTGCCGGCGGTCATTTGGTCGCAACGAAACATCCGTGACTAAAATGTCCTAGACCGTGATGTACTAAGCGTCAACATTGTAGGGTATCTTTCTACTTAATTTACTATTTAGGGCTTTCTCAAAAAGCCAACTACTGGTGCCAGGAGACCCCTTACAGCTTATTATTTTGACATGGGATGGCATTTAATAGGATAGCACTGCAAATTTTCAAAAGAACAGAGAAATAAATCATGACGCAATTTTCAGATACTGTACGTATACATCACGTTTGCATTTGTTACTGAATATTTTGAGTCCTATACATTCAAGTGCCAAAAAATAATTGTTAGTCGTGTAGGCCCATTTCCCAGCTCTTCACTGGAATATCTATAGGTTCCTGGAGGGTAATTGTTATCCACTCAATGTGAAATATGACTACAATTTTTACTGGCTCCCTTGAATATCATTGAATAGGATTGGGTTTAGGATCTTGCCCTTTCATCACTATTTGAATTATGTGGAACTGAAGCATGCTCTAGATAATTCAAAAGGGGGTCAATTTACCTCCACAAATTGGTAAGTGTTACTGTGAAGCACCCTCAAGGGGCCTCTACATATGATTAACATTTTAATTTGGCTTTAATCTCCTGCAATGTGGATAACTCTTTTAGAAACATATGGACAAACTGACCACCGAGGCACGTTATGCAACATGAAATAGGGTTCAGTGCACTACACATTAAATAAATATGTAAATGTGAACAAGAGGAATATAAGTCACATTGCGGGTACATATGGAATTGACGTAATGTGAATCTACAGAGTTTCGGGGTATCGACTGAACCATGAGACAGTTACCATGTCTCAAATAAACTGTAAGTGGTTGTATTGAATAGGACAGGTGTGCGCAAAGTGGGGGGCGCGGGAGAATTTCCAGGGGGGGAGGGGGGTGCGGCGGCTACAGAGGTCCCGCGCTCTCCCCAAAGGCACTTCAATTAAGCGCCGAGGGGACCGCACGAGGCCTCTGCAGCTTCTCCTACCTGATCTTCGGCGACGTGTCACCATGGTAACCGGCATCAAATGACACCGTAGGGTCACGTGACATTACCTGGTAATGTCATTTCATGCCGGAGTCTTGCAGGAGGGGTTTGAGGGGGGGAGGGAGGAGGGGTGCGAGCCGGGAGGTGAGAAGGCAGGGGGGGCGCAGGGTCAAAACATTGCGTACCCCTGATATAGGACATAGGGAAAAGAGCTGGCTGTAAAATAAACAAACTATTACAGCATAGTTTAAAACATGGTATCTTAAGCCTGTGCCATTTCACTGTCAATATTCTTTTCTACACAATGCTGTCGATTGAAGGATTTCTGAATAGCCTGCAAATCAGATAACATGCAGGTGTCCATATAGTTTTATCAATAAAATGCTGACTGGTCATGTGGTTAGGCACAGTGATGGCACTACCATATGTGCATCCCGTTCGGCTGCACCACTTTCAGGAGCACATCCTCCACACGGCGGAACGGTGTTCTGACACTTATTTTAGCAGCTGGAACACAGTTCCAGCATTTCTAAAGGCCCCTCTCTCTTACTCTCAACACCGGCTCCCCGGGCCCTAACTGTGGTGCAAGGCCTAACCCAAGAGCCGCAGAGGAAGTCCACCCTGGTGGTTCTAGCACGGAAGTTAGGCCTCATTGGAAGTTGGGCCCAACTTCCGCAATGACTGCCTGGTTGGGCTCCCTCTGTTGCCGCCACCGTC
>NC_134485.1:333090516-333138016 GCF_040206685.1 Ascaphus truei | reverse complement strand
CTTTAACTTTGATATACTTCATGCTTTTCCTTGCATCATTAGATTGTGTACACACTAATTATTTGAGGAATGTGCTAAAATCCTCATTATTACAATACATCTTTGTTGTGTGATTTAAAACACTTTAAAAAAAACGATAAAACATTAGAACATTTAAATAATTTATCACATGGGGGAATCATATGTTACTCACTACATAATCCTTAAATGTCAGGGATCCAGGCTTTAATGAATACGTTTACCTACAACTTGTAAAGTACATATACTGTGTTATTTATTGGTAACCCCGTCAGTCTTTTTTTTTAATGATGTTGAGTACTTTTCTGATGGTTATAAATTACAACTACTAACCCTTTCCCTGTCAAAACACAGCCTGCCTTGTGAACTTTCCTGGAAGTTTGGTAGGTGTCTCCAATCCCTCCTCCTCTCTCTCTCTGCCCCTCCTCAGAGCTCTCCTGGGCTACTAATCTCTGCAGGATAGACAGCTGCCTGAAAGCAGATTGTGTATGGTTCAGGGAGTCTGAAAGGAATTTGATCCTGTAGAGTTAAGGGGCACAGAGCCAGAGCGTATTCAGGGTGGTCCATGGAAGAAAAAAACTAATGAAAACAGGGCAGGTTATATGTGTGTGTGTGTGTACTATATTATACACGTGTGTGTGTGTGTACTATATGTGTGTATATATATATATATATATATATATATATATATATATATACACACACGTGTGTGTATGTACTATATACTGTATGTGTGTGTGTGCTATATATAGAGCGAGAGATAGTGTGCGTGTATGTACTATATGTGTGTGTATATATATATATATACAGTATACGTGTGTGTATGTACTATATATGTGTGAGAGAGAGAGAGAGAGAATGTGTGTGTGCGTATTAACCCCTTTCGCTTAATAGGGGGTAAAGTTATTTTTCACTTTGTTCTGTTCTCATCTCTCCTAGAGCAGCAATAAAATATAATGGTTGTTTAGAGCTGAAAATCCTGATTTTCTTCATCTCTAGCTTCTGAGCTTACTGTACAAAGGAAAGTTTTACACTGCACTGGGCTCTGGGGAGAGATGCATTTTAACCTCCCGGAAACATAATATTTAAACTGCTTATATCTCCTGAACAAAGTATCAGAATTTACAAATAAAAACAGCGTTGGAAAGGGCATGAATAGATCCAATAAACTAAGTAAAGAAAAAGATTATACCACAAAAAATTGCAATATGTGCGGACTGCTACTTAAATGAACAATAATGCATCCTTAAGGCTGAGTCCATAGACATTTCTCCCGTGCGGAGGTGCGCGGAGGCTGAGGGAAAGTGGTTTGCTTTCCCTGGCCTTACTACGCGCGCCGTCCGGGGGCGTGTCTATGGGCGGGCCAGTGATGTCACGGAGCTGGTTCGCCCTTATTGGGCGAACCGCTCACGTGAACGGCCCTGCGCTCCCCTCAGCGCTGAAACTAAACAAATTTTGTCTGCAACACCTCCGCACGCCTGCGGAAGTGTGCGCAAGCCCCTGCTAAAGCCGCTCTCATTGCGTCTGCAGGAGCTCACTGACAAGCGTGAGTGCGTCTCAGCGCTGGTCAGCGGCGAAGCGCTGAACATGCCCGTGGCCCAACTGTGTGTTAGCCTGCGTCTTAGTATATTGAATAGGAAGAATTGGTTTACACATTTAGCTGTCACAGGTTGCGTGTGCCTCTTTTTTACTCTTGCCCCTCCTTGAGAATCACTTGCGCCCGTCTTAAATGTGTGAAGATGGTACTGTATTTAAGGTAGCACTCCATGCTGCACGTGTTGTTTAACCTTATGTGACACAAGGGGTTTCCCAGGGCTGAACTGTGACACTCAAAGTAACCACGACCTCCTCCCGGCACCGGAGATAGGTCAGTCTGAGATTCCCTTACAAGCATTCTTGTCCGGGAGAAACAATATGGTCACTGGGGACAGCCTTACTCCGCCAGCCAACACGAAACAGTGACACGATATCGTGTGATCACATTGCAGCTTCCCATTCTGTGTCCCCACAGTCAGCTTTATTCTTCTTTGCAAGTGCAGTACTGGCAGAAGTAACGCATCCCGGCAATTCCCCAGAGCTTTGAGTGCTGCAGCTCAGCTCCGGGCAATATCCTGGTTCATATAAGATGGGAATAAATACATATGGATTTTGGGGGGTTTGCTGCCCCCCAACCCTCCCAGAAGTCTATATGAGCTTTGATTATATAATGTTTGTATCTTGCCACTTGTGCATATCCTGATCTCAAAAATATATATATAGTGTTAAAAATCCTGATTTTCCTAAGCTCTAGCGCAGGAGAGGCCAACTCCAGGCCTCAAGGGCCACCAATGGGTCAGTATTTAAGGATATCCCTGCTTTAGTCACTGTTTGAGCCACCTGTGCTGCAGCAGGGATATCCTGAAAAGCAGACCTGTTGGTGGCCCTTGAGGACTGGAGTTGGCCACCCTTCTCTAGTGTCTTGGAGATCCTACGGTGACCTTTAGACTGCACTGGTCTCTGGGGAGAGTTCCATGTTAACCTCCCGGACACTTCATAGTTCAAATGCCTTCTGTATGTCTCCTGAACGGAGCAGCAAATGTAAAAAAATAAAAACCGCCCTGGAAAGGCCACTCCTTAAGGAAAATGTTTAAGCTCTGTTTATATTACAGTAAAAGAAAGAGACACATTAAATATATAAATAATGTGGATAGAGTAATCCTCAGTACCACTCACTACCATCATACTTCAAAAAGTAAGTGTCTGTGATTAAGGCTGCGTCCATAGACACAGCAGCCGTGCGGAGGCGCGCGGAGGCTGAGGGAAAGCGAGTGCTATCCCTGGCCTTTGTTCGCGCGCCGTCCGGGGGCGTGTCTATGGGCGGGCCAGTGACGTCACGGAGCTGGGTTCGCCCTCATTGGGCGAACCGTTCACGTGACCGCCCTATCGCGAGAGAAATCAGTTTTGACTGATTTCACACGCATCGCGCGCCCCCTCCCGCTTCCGCGTGCCCGCACGCTGTATAGACGCGATCACTGCCTTTAGGCAGTCTGATCGCGCAGAGTGAGGACGCGTCAGCGCGGTCTGCCCTTCTATGGACGCAGCCTAAGGCCCCACTAGTGCCTGAAGTACTAGATCAGTGGTACCTTGGGCTTCACACTCCGGCAATCTTTGCTAGACGTTGAAGACTGGCTGAATCTCCCATGGCAGATTGTGTATGAGGGTGGTCAGTCTGCTGTGTGTCTAACACCGTATGTATGTTTGTCTGTATTGCACAACCAAATACATGTATGATACGACATATGTATGTGTGAGTGCAACCCCTCAAACATTCTTGTCTGGTATAGCCCTATATATGGCCCAACGGTTTCTATGACCTTGATACCCCAGTTTGATCCCATCAGTGCTATATAGATATATATTCATCTTATTATCTGTACTGCAAATGAAGAGTTAAGAGTGCAGAGATGCTCACTATCTATGTAATGCATCTGGATTTCAAGTGGCATGGGACATCATAATATATAATCCGGTGCACATAAATAATGGTTATATCCCAAGGAGCATACTTATTATTTAGAATAATTATCAGGAAATGTATACTGTATGCGACAAGGTACAGGCCAAAGCAAGTGACCATTATATACATCTAGGACTACGCCTTAATCATTCCCTTTCTTGGTTATTACACTATTTCAACACTCCAATAGCCATCCTCCCATATTTCATCATGCGGCAGCAGCACCCCTGATGTGCCTTCCACCTGCTGAGATCTCGTATGCTTCAGCATTGGATTTGAAAAAGAAAAACAGCGTTGGAAAGGACAAGAGATTTCTTTTTTTTTTTTTATTGTTGAAATTTTTTTATTGCGTTTTCCATAACAAAACATATTACATTTCAACTAGACCACAAAATACCAGTTTACAGTGATTACAATATTCCTTTACATTTAACAGTGCACTAAACCAGTAAATAATATATTAATAATAATAATAATAGCATGTTCTTGTATAGCGCTGCTAGTTTTACGTAGCGCTTTACAGAGACATTTTGCAGGCACAGGTCCCTGCCCCATACAGCTAACAATCTATGTTTTTTGTGCCTGAGGCACAGGGAGAAAAAGTGACTTGCCCAAGGTCACAAGGAGCCGACACCGGGAATTGAACCAGGTTCCCCTGCTTCAAACCCAGTGCCAGTCAGTGTCAGTGCTCCTTCTCCCTATATATTAAAATTACATATACTTTAGACCAGCGGTGCACAAACTGTGGGGCGCGACCCCCAGGGGGGGCGCGACACTGCCGACGGGGGGCGCGGGGTTTACAGAGGCCCCGCGCGCTTCCCGAAGGCACTTAAATTAAGTGCCGGGGGAGCTGCAGGGCCTCTGTAAACCTAACTTACCGTGGCTCCGGCGGCTTCCTCCCTGTGTCGCCATGGCAACGCGGCGTCAAAATGACGCTGCGAGGTCATGTGACGTCATGTTGCTATGGCAACGTGACGTCATTACGCCGGAGCGCGGGTAAGTTGGGGTTGGGAGGGGGGCGCGGGAGTGAGGGGACAGCCGGCAGGGGGGCGCAGGGAAAAAAGATTGCGCACCCCTGCTTTAGACAATGACAAACAAAAAATGAAATACATTTTAAATCGACGAGTCAGTTCTATCTGCATTGCATCATTTCCCTAAGAAGAGATTTCTTAAAGTGATTAAAAAAAAAAAAAAAAAACAAGGATCAGCACGGACTGCTGCGGTATATCTGCAATCCTGCCAAAATAGTACTTTTTTCAGCTAAGATTGAAAATATATATTTTTAAAAAATTACATTTGCTGGGATTGCTGCTTTAAATGTTTCTAAAAGACAGTTCAGAAAACTTTGACAATAAATCTTTTTTTAAAAGTCAGTGCCGCTAAATTTCATTCCTCTACAACCACGGAGTAGAGAAAAGGGTACAGAACAAAAAGAAGTGGTCCTTTTTAATGGGACTATAACTTCCTGTGTGAAAATGCAGTGCAACCCAGGAGTTCCGTCACCATCAATGTACAGTACCTTCCCGTTAGGACCAACACCTCCTCAATGACTTCCTCAGGGTGAGGCGGAATCACACCAGTTCACGCCTTCTCTAATAAGCTGACACAAGGATTTAAGACCTTATAATAGAGGGTTTCCTTCCACAATCAGCTTGGGAGGGGTGTGCCGTTCAATTACTTAGCTAGGTGTTTACAGCACACTGATGAGGGATCTTTCAGGCTTTCTAAGGGATTCTTGGCTAAGCCCCTCATGAGGGGGTACAGCCCTAATCAAGGTGAATAAAGCCTGGTATTACCACTGCCCGATCACAATGGATAGCACATTTCAGGCTGTGCTTGGCCCACATCCTGGTGTCATCACACAGTGGGTTGCCCATGTTATCAACAGCTCTATCACTGTTAGAGGAGCTCACTGCATAGAAGAGATTACTTATCATTCATTGGGCAGCTGGAGTCTGTTTAACCACTTTACTGCTGTAAACTAATCTGCCATACATTACACAGAAGGAGTTAATATGTGTGGTATAATTCAGGAGCATGTGGCCATCAAAAGGTACAATCCTCTCTACTTAATGTTTCATATTTTGAGTACGGATACCACTATATCCTCTGGCAGAGAACAAAATGAAAAGTGTAAAAAGGCCCAGCACACCTAATTCAAAACCGAAAAGATAATGCAAAAAGTTAAATGTCAGGTGCTCACTCACTATCCATGTTTATGGCTACTGTACATTTTCAACGTCTATCTTTATGGTATCCTTGAGAAAGTTCTGTCTCTGTAGGACCAACACGTTGGTGACTAAAGCCACTTTCAACTAAACCTTCTAGTATGCAACTCTTATGGAATAGACGTAGAACAAGATGGCTGCCGGAGACCAAACCACTTCCTAATCTCCATGTTAGACGCTATGAGCTGTGCTCCAACATATGTGAAACCAGAAGTAATGCTGCTACGCCTTAAGACACCTTCCAGAATTTGTCCATTGCTGAGCACCACTTCATAAATATAAATGAAAATATTTTTAAATATGGCTCATTTTTTATTAACCAGGAGGGTAACTTTTTACAAAATGTGAAGTTATTACCAATTACAAAAAGAAGTAGATGCGATTGAATGTATTTATTGTTTTTCATATCTACCACAGCTACAGTTTAAAACTTTACATAGTGAAATAATACATGTGCAATAAGGTCCTCGTTTTCATCGAGAAGTGAAGCTTATCCTCTCTTTCTTCCGTCTTGGTTGATGGCTATGACAATACAAAATTATCACTATTATATCATACATTTCTTAGTGTTATTTCTTCCAGTTTAAATTACAATTTTACAACTTTAATCAGGATATGAATTGATATTTTAATATTAATTTTTCAGATTTGTGACAAATCTTTTCCCATTTCCCAACTGTAAATAATATGTTGTTTCCTGCACGTTCGAAGCTTGGAAGCTGTGAGCGAAGTTTTCTCAACAAGCTGAGAGAAGTCACATAACCTCTGACCCCGATGAATGAATGAACCCTGGCTGTCTATGGTTAAAATAAAAAGCAAAAAAAACCATGCAAATAAAACAGCAAGAAAAACAAGGATACTAATGCACAAATAGCCTTATTTACTAAGAGATGGTATACCTTAAGACACTTACCACCAAGTAAAAATACACCTTGTTGTAGCCTATTGTCTTAAATGTAAAAGTGTGTTATGGCATAGCACCACTTAGTAAATTTGTGCCAACAAACTGCTTGGTAAGCAGCAGTGCTGTGCCTGAGTTTATCAGATCACTGAACCTTTTAAACACTGGGGAAACATATTTTTAACTTGTTTCATAATGGTTTATGTACTATTTATGCTTTAAATGTAAAAAGGAGAACCTTCTCAAACTAAAAAGGCACTCTTCTTGGAAACTGATGTGAAATTACTGTTTTGTAAATATAACAGTAGTGGTTGTCCATACCCCCTAATACCATGGCACTTTGATCACTAGAATTTTTGTAGCACGCATACCCAAATTGCAATGACATGACAGCGTTAAACCTTGTTTCACCTCTACCATTTTTATCAATTGTTTCTTAACATACTTCTGAAACGAGTGCCTCACCAACTCCCAAAACGCAGAACAAGACATACCATGGAGCGTACAATAGTTCTGTCTGTAGCAATATTTTGGATGTCATAACAAACTGAAGAAAGACAGCTGATTCCAAGGTTGCAGCGATCAGTTGCAGCATGACCAACATAAACGGAAATAGAAATATGTGACTATATACTGTATGTCCAGTGGCTGAAAAACTATTCAAAAGTTACTGTAGCAGTACATTAGTTTGATTTCAATAGAGACTTAGGCCTCATCCAGGGTGGCGCTGAGCGGGGCGCGCTCACACTTGCCGCGATTAAACACATTGCGGCAATGTGTGTGGCCAGCGTGAACAAGCGCCTGGGCCGCTTGGCGCTTAGAGCAAGCAAATTTGATTTTGCTGCTTGCAAGTGCATCACGCGAGCGGTTCGCCCAATGAGGGCGAACCAGCTCCGTGACGTCGTGGCCGCGCTGCCAGGCGAGCGCGCGCCTTGCTGGCCACAAATTGCCCGGCTGAGCAGGGCGCAGCGCACGAGCGCCAGCTCCCTGCCTGGCCGCAGCCTTAGGCCGGGGCCATAGAGGCTTCTGGAGAGCGGAGGCGCGCTAACGCTGAGGCTCGCCTGCTTAAGTCAGCGCGATTCCACGGACTTGCAGGCGAGCCAGCGTGCGCGAAGGGAGCCTGGGGGAGGTGGTTGGAGGCGGGGCAGTGACGTCGCTGGGCCAATCGCCCGCGACGCACTGACGTCAACGTCACGGCGCCGACGTCACGACGCCGTGACGTTGACGCTGCTTCTGGCTGATTGGATGTTTTCAGCCGACAGCACGCTGAAAAACAGCTTGGTGCTCGGCTGAAAACTCCAAAGCCTCCGCACGCCTGCGGACGCTCGCGTGAGCCCCCTCTCAAGGCATCCTCATTGAGGATGCAGGGGCTCTACGCTGAGTGTCCGTACGGCTCAGTGCGGCCTGTCCTTCTATGGACTCGGCCTTAGAGGGGTGATTCTATGTAGTTCGATGCTGCTGTCTAGGTTGTTTTTAGCCGAAAATGATTCTTGTTCGAAAAGGGCCTGAATAGCCACTTTGGACTATATAGAATAAGGCCCTTAGGGGGTCTACGTACTAAAGTTTCAAAACTGGGGAGAAACAACTCCACATTTACAGTATGAAAGGAGATGAATCCCAGCAAAGCAATTGGAGGATTTCTTTTGATCCATCTATATATTTTCTTTTGCAATACAAAAGAGTAGGCTTTTAAAAATACAAGTAGTGATACTCCATAGCTCTTTGTACAATCAGAATTGCATCATCAGGTAAGTATCGAGGGCAGTGTGTTTCCACGGACTTCTCTAAAGGGTTCTGTGTAATTTGCTCTCCGGCAGCAGAGGGAAGCCGCAACTTAGGCCCAGCTGGAAGTCCCACACAACTTCCTGTATCGGCCATCTTGGTGGGCCCTACGAATCACCAGCTGGGCACTGACAAGAGGATGTTGTGAGTAAAAACAGAAGGGAGGGGTTGAGGGTAGGGAGGGGTTGAGGGTGGGGAGGGGTCAGGAGGGAGGGTTGTGTGTGTGCGAGTGAAAAAAGGGAGAGAGTGTAGGGGTTCCACAGAATTTCACAATGTAATTATAGGATTCCTTAACTAAAAAAAAGGTTGGAAACCACTGTCCCAGAATGTAATTGTACATGAAGACAATCCTTCCCATGGTAAGGTCATGTGAACCTTGTCATAGTGGCGTAATACCGAGAAAAAAAGGAGCAACCGGCAACGCAAACGTGTCCTTCTAAATGCAGGATGACAGAAATATGAGGACATTAGCACGAGAGGACCTGACTCTTCTTATGTGTGAAAGGGATCATCTCTTCAAGGAGGCAGGTCAGCACAGAGGTGCTCTGGCAAAGCGCCACTTAAGCACTCGCCTTTATAAAGCGCTAACCTTACTGCAAAAGTATATAGGAAAACAGGTCAACAAAGAGCTGACGAGAAAGCAGCTTCCCTTGTTGGTATTGAGTAAGTGTTTGTTGAAGGACTTAGCTCGCAGTGCCTGGAATACAAACACAAACACGGCAGTCACAGGGGCAAAGTGAAGTGAAAGTTTCCTCTAACATAACCATCTCTTAAGCCTTCTGCTGTCAAGGGTTCAGAGCTGTGTAAAGCTAAGGGTACAAGTATCAGACGCAAACTGTTGGTGGCGTTTCTTTCACTTCATCCACGGCATTACAGGCTGATCAAAATGCAGTTAACACCTTGAGTGCCGGGCAGTCCAGCAATGCACCGCTCAGTGCTCAAAGCTGCGTTTGAATGGATGTTGACCAACGGAGGTGATGGGTATTTCTGCTGGGGACGCTGTGCAAGTGTTAATGCCAGTTTTGGGATCTGATTCTAAGGTTTTACATGATATGGTGCCTGCATTACCCCGTGCTTTCTCTACCCCCAAGTGAGGCTTAAGAAAAACGCAAGGTATTTATAATGCAATTATAAGCAATCTGGTAAGATTATAGTCATTTTTGAGGTAGTCGGTTAGTTTCAAAAACCTCTCCAGATATCCCGTTTGCAAAACTACTGCTATATAACCTATTAGCTGCCACAAGGGCTTGCACAGCATTGCATTTCCAATACATCGACGGTCTTGGTTCCCAAAGGGTTAATAGTGCATATCTTTATTCTTTTTTTAGTATTGATGTTTTCTGACAAACATTTTCCCGGCAAAGGCCTAGATTCACTAAGCAGTGTTAAATCAGTGGACATAACGCTACAATAACAAAACAGGAATGGTTGTTATTTTCCATGAGTAACCTACGTATTCACTGAGCTAACTGTGTGCAGAAATAACTCCCGTCATTCAGTTAATTACAATATGATTAATAGGTGTTTCTTCACAGCACTTATGTTTGCATGTTTGCATGTAACCAACGTGTACACGCAAACCAAAGTTATATGAGGGGTAAGACAGCTTATTGACATATTCATAGAGACCATAGAGTAATGCTTTTGCCGCCTGTTCATTAAACATGGTTATGACTACATAAAACCAAATAACGCTCTTTCAAGACTTCCGCTGTCTCACATTTTCATCTGGTCTGTAACAGTTAAATACGCCCATAACATATATTATCCCTAACTGTCTATAAATATAACGTCTAACGATGTATTGCCATTATAAGTCTGTGCCCAGGACATACATGAAAACGAGAGGTAACTCTCAAGGTACAGTATTATTTCCTGGTAAAACATTTTTATAAATAAATAAAAAGTAAATCCATTATACATAATAATACATAAACAAAGGGGTAATAACGTCAAAATAGAGTTTGGAATAATTGTTACAGTGCTTTGATTTCTTGTTCTTAAAAAACTCTTTGGGACAGATTGCACCATTAACCATTTCACTGCTGGAGCGATCAGGTGCTAATTGTGTAACCCTTTCATAGCAAGAAGCATGTATAGCACATTGCTGTCAAATTCATCCTAGATTGTAAGCTACCTCGAGCAGGGACCTCCTTCAGTTTGTCCTAACATATATGTACTCTTTTGTCATACAATGTTATTGTCCTCCCTGCCACATTTTACTGCGCTGCGGAATATGTTGGCGCCATCCTAATAAAAGATAATAATATTAATGATTACCAGCGAAAGGGGCTACCCCCCCTTCTCAGTGAAGATTCATTTCCAGGAAACATTCTTCCGCCTGCAAATTGAAACAGTGCAAACGCGGAACTATTTTATGCTGTCCCAACACAGATTAGAGCCTCCTGTCTAATGTGGTCGCCGTCCCCTAATAATGATGGGAATCTGTGGGAGGGGAGAGGACAATGAATTGTCACACTGTGATGAAGAGAGAATCATTATAGGACAAAGCAATTGATTAACATAATAGGACAATGCCACGATCCCAAACACTGTATGGGATGCCTCGTCTCCCAGTCTAATATACCATATTATAACAATGCCCTTCAAAAAGGCAAGGGGTGAACATGCTAGTCAGCGCTCTCTTTTTATTCCTAATGTTTTGCTGACAATGTATAATTTTGTACATATTATCGTAAGAAACGTCCCCTGGCCTATGCTATTACAAGGCTGTCATTGTCCTATTAAAAAAAGGCTATTATCTGATCCGTACGGTTATGCAATCCATAGCTTTTGGTAATGTACTGTTTTGCCCTAAAGTACCTGACTTAGGTTTTGTGTGGGGCTGCTGTTCTTTTAGTAAGATGAGGTTGGGCTGCTGCTGTTGCTGCTACAATCATTACATGTTCAGGTGAGGTTAACTAAAGAATTCTGCAGGGACGTTTGAACACGGAGCTCACTGGACAGTAAGGGTTGTGATTAAAATGTTTAAAAGGCTTAATAGTATTGCAAGAGTGTTCCTCCTGTTATTGTAAATCCAGTGGTCGAAGAAGCTTAAAAAGAGTAGTGGTGCAGCGTCTGATACACTGTTAAAAATAGAGAATGAGCTCTTTATATCTCATTACAGAAATACGTATACACCATTATACTCATGCTTAAAAACAAATAGACAAGAGAAAATGGGTAAATGAAAAGGTTGTAGTCTACTGAATTGATTTTATAGAGAGGCCTTTACAACATCCTAGGTCAAAGCCACCCAGCTACAAAACTGGGGCAAGAAACGGCACCGGATTTATTAAAGCTGCAGTTCATGCAATATCCTGCATGTGTGTGTTTTTTTTTTTAAATAAATCAGTTCTGTAGTAAGAAAAAATACTTTTAGCATTTTCTGTTTTAAAAAACAACAACTTTGAAAGACCAATTTTCTTGTATTCTATTTTAACAAGCATGCTTGTTCCTATAGCAACGATTTACAGTCCCCATATTTAAAGATGTCGCCAAACTTTGCCGATCAATAGACGGAGAACTAATTGACCGGCAGCTACGCAGTTTTTTTTAGTTAAGTAGAGATTGCCCACATGAAACTACTGAAGTTAAAAAAAAAACGGGAGCCTGAACTGCAGCTTTAAGGAAAAACATTCCAGTTGAAACTAACAAGGTTTTATAGTTTGATAATTCTATGCAGTGTTTTTGCACCAGATTTGTGCTGTTGTTATAGCCAGGATACTTTGATTAAAGGACCACAAAGTACTGTATGATGCTGTCATTTGCAATATGCAATAGCCTACTTTACGGAGAATGTATCCTGCTTGTGTCAGGTGCAATTTGATGCATAGTTATATTGTATGGAGCAAATAGCAGAAGAAGAATCATACACAGTGCAACCACTTCTTGTAAAGCACTTTAGCAACTGACTACATTTGCAGTAGGTGCCAGCTCAGGTGTGTCTGGGGATGATCATTTCTGCTCATGATATTACTGAGAGAGTTGGTGGTGGCCCATTTCCTGAGTGCCTATCAACCGGTTAGTGACCTTGTCACAACCTTTCACAGCTCAGTCTAGCCCTCTCTAGAATGCACGGTGCTCCCCTGGGCTCAGGCCATTCTACATCATGCTCTCCATGATTGCAATCCATATTCCAGGACCTCCCCTCTCTTGAAACAATGACTTTTCATCTCAATTAGCTCCTTGACACCTCTCATGAAGGGATAGCGTGTGAGTGGTGCAGGGGTTGGGTGAGTGCGGGAATGTGCGGGGAGGGCTACTCATTAATTTGCAGCATCAAGCTTCCTAATGTAGTTCTTTGTCATGCGTCCCTCGGACGGCCCAGACACAATAGACCCCTAGGGCAGGCCTTTCCTTGCATGTCAATGGAGGTACAAATGATTCCAGGTGTGGAAGTGTCTGTACAGCTCCGAACAAGTTTGTAAAAGGAGATTATTTTTTTCTTTTTTTTAACCAGAGCTTCTAACCCTGAGACAGAGGAGGGAACTAAGTCATGGAAATACCCCATAGATTTGCAAACGACTAACTCCTGCCCCCTCTCCAAACATTCACATATAATGAAACACTGAGGAAAGGACTGTAGAGGTCCAATACACAGACTCTGATGTGAGAGATCCTGGTTCCAGATTTAATGCCAGCAAGTTACTAGATCTCCTTATTTCCTGGCCACTAAAGTCCCATTGTGAACTCATTGCAGCAGGGGGAATATAAATTCGACGTTGTTCCCTGTTGGTTGGTTCAACCTCATTCTGTGCCAGAGACTTGCAAACCCCAGTAGCATTATAGAGCAGGGGTTCTCAACTCCACTCCTCAAGAGCCCCCAACAGGGCACATTTTCAAGATATCCCTGCTTCAGCGCAGGTGGCTCAATCGGTAGCTCAGACTGAGCCACCTGTGCTGAACCAAAGACTAATTGAGCCACCTGTGCTAAATCAGGGCCTGATTGAGCTACCTGTGCTGAAGCAGGGAGATCCTGAAACCTGGCCTGTTGGGGGGTTGAGGACTGGAGTTGAGAACCCCTGCTATAGAGCTTAAAATGCATCAGGGCACTTATGGATTTGGTTACCATCGTGCAATAGCCTCCCCTTAGGAGATCAATGGTGGCTGGAATGTAAGGGATGGATAAATACAATAAATATTTCACTGCTTAATACCACAGGTGATTACAGTAACCCACTCGTGGTTCAATCACAGGTCTTTGAAGCTGGAGAGTTGGGTTTTGGGCAGGTCAATGTTATACCCCTGTGGTTAACTCACTGGCCTCACAAGGGGTACATTCTGCTTGAAAAACCACTGCTAACAGTGTGTGTCTATTCATTACTCTAGCACAGTGATTCCAAACCTTGCTAAACTGAACGTCTACTATAACAATTGTATAGTATTTGGGACTTCCATGCTGCATTTGGTGCACTAAGCATTGTATTTAGTGGGAAATATAAGTTGTACAGCTATGCCCTCATGTTTTTGCCGCTTCCTGAAGTTCCCATCATGTATGTCACTGTAACCACTCTGAGCCTCCCTCCTAAGGCTAAGTCCATGTTGCCGCAGACTGCGCGGCAGCAGATTACATTGCCTTAAGGCAGGCCTGCACAACTCCAGTTCTCGAGGGCCGCAAACAGGCCAGGTTTTCAGGATATCCCTACTTCAGCACAGCTGGTTCAACTAGTGGCTCAGTATGACTGCAACAGCAGGAGACTGAAACTGATATCTCGGCGCGACGGGCAGGTCACGTGAGCGGTTCGCCCAATGAGGCCGAACCAGCTCCATAATGTCACTGACACGCCCCCCCGACGGCGCATCTAGCATGTCCGAAATCGCACCCGCTTCACACGGGTGACGTCACGGACGCGCATGCCTCAGCGCGAGGGCAAAAGCTGTATGGACTTAGCCTAAGGCCTCGTTCAGGGTGCCAGCTGCAGGACTCGGAGGGAGGGCGTGAGGGAGGCAGTGCTGCAGTTTGCTGGGCGATCTGTGTTTATCCCCCAGCAAACTTTTCAGCGTTGGGGAGGGGGCGGGGTTACACACGGCAGGGTAAGTATCCAAGTTGCAGTCATGAAATCATTCTGAAGAATGATTTCATTGGCTGCCTAGGTCCCTGTGACGCTGCTGCAGCTCCAAAAAACGAAATTTTCGTTTATTGAAACTGTAGTCAGCTTCAACTCCTGGCTTCGGAGACAGGGCGGTTGCTACCCTGACAACCAGTATTCAAATTGAATACTTTGTTTCTCACGGCAGCACGCACGGCAGCACGCCCTCCCTCCGAAGCCAGCACCCTGAACGAGGCCTTAGTCTGCCCTTCACCCCCATAGCTCCAGGATAGAAAACACTACACCTGCAGCACAGGGGAGAAAGATATTTGATACATCCAGTATGATGCAAGCTTCCTAAGACAGCTCAGGCTTGTGTTGGTGATACAAAACAAAATGACCACACGATACCCCTCCCCTAACTACTCCTATTGTCACTTTTCATAGATCTGACTTAACCCCTTAATTGCTAATGGTGCCAGCAACGCATTGTAGGTCCATCTGGAACTGAAGGGGTTAAGCACGGAGCACAACACTGGGAAGCATCAAAGCATATTATAAGTTATTGTTTTAGTTGCATTTGACCCCAGAAACATGTCAGCCTGAGAGCTTTTGAGTGTATTCTTTCATTTATGTAGATTTGTCCAAAATTATGCAGGCACTATGTGTGTACACACAATACACACACACACACACACACACACACACACAAAATAAATTGTTTAATAACTCACATTAAAAAGTCACATTGGAATGCCATAAATAATTGCTTATGATAAAGTAAAAGTGTCACTTACAGAGAAGGTATAATCTATTAAAAAGCATGGATATATTCTGCAGTCGGTGTACAGTGTATATAATGTAATGTGTGGTAGACGTGGTTTAGAAATATAAAATGACTCTGGCTGCTTTATGATACAGTCTCAGTCTCCCACTTCACAGGCTAGTAGCCCAACCGCAGGGCCACCCGGCCTACCCTGTAAAAGCTGCTGCTCGGCACATGCGCCTGACATTTGTTTATGTTTACAACTTGGGCATATTTATACATCAATATCCGTATCTACATCTATCTACAATACACACACCGTTCCTTGCTCTATCCAGGAGTACTACACAATGCGTATTCGCACGTGCATGCGCACATACTGTATGACTAATCGGGCACAACTGATCCTCTCAGTGCCCCCGTACTATGGGCAAGGTAGCTTTTTGTAAGCTTTTGATAAGAGCGCGTGTGCGCATGCGATTAAGGTTGACCTTTTTGAGCCACCATACCTAGTTGGGCGGACTATGTTGTGGCACCATTTTTGATTGTTTGATTGTTTCACTCACTATATGAATACCCCGTGTGCTGTACACTGAGTTAGGAGCTAGATAAAGGACCGGGCGGTCCGAAACGTCGCTCCCCCATTCTTGTACTGACTGTAACGGTGAGGGGGTAACCAAGCTCACAATAAAGGTTTAAGACCGTTTGGTTACCTCTGATCCATGTATGGGGGTTTGGGAGTGTCAGCTCTTGAGCCCAGTGATTGTAAATGCATTGCTATAAATTATGTGACAATGAAGAATTTTTGTGTTTTTACCTTTCCAGGTGTGCCAGCAAGCAGAGATTACTACTGTAGGCTATGAGTTTCAAATGTGGGTTTTGCAGAGAAAGACTTGTCAGATTGTGCCTAGGTAGTCGGGGTCCAGAGTTGCTGGCTACCCCAATAATGTACCCAGAGATCAGGTCGGAATCCTGGATACATGTAGGCACAATGCTCTGGTCAAAACCCCTCCTTGAAAACAGTTAACGCGACTTACCGCCAAGCTTCCCTGCTTCAGCACAGATCAGAAAGGTAAATGGGGCATAGGGATGTGAGGTGTCCCTGAACATGTCAAGGGGTTAGATTAAGGGGGATGCCCAGTTAATGTCAAGATCACCCAGAACCTATATAGGGGTTCTGGAGTGCTCCAACCATACATAAGGTTGTGAGATATTTTTTGTAAGCCCCTGTTATATAGTAAGTGTGTGGGGAATATGGCTAGTAAGAATAAACGTGCAACCTCTTATTCTATTCCCCATAACCAAGAGACTTAGAAAGTTTAAAGTGTATAGTTTATTACACATTTTGTTTTAAAAGTTATATGCTTGTGCACTGTAGTGTGAGCTGGGACTTCCAGGTCCAGGGTTCTGAGAGACCATTTGCCTACCAAGCTTGGTGCCATCAAGTCTACTCGGGTCCCGGACATGAAAGCCTCAGAGGTTGCCAAGGTGTGAAAGCCACTTGGTCACCGGAGTTAGGCTCAAGTACTCACATCCTGGGCTGAATGGAAGTCCTCGGACAACCATTTGCCCAATCCAGACAGTGAGGACCCTAACTCAGCGGGTGGCTTCTGCATAGCAAGTGGCAGAGGTGCCTTGTCCAATTCAGAAGAACCGCTTCATTAGACTGGCAACGCTCTAATTGGCTGGTAGGATTTTTCCCACGCTCGGATTGGCTGTAGTATTTCATGAATGAACTCAGAAATACTATAAGAAAGCCTCAGCCAATCCGGACATCGGATTCTAAGCGCCAGAACGTCCAAAAGATGCTCTGAAAAATACCAAAGTCACCGGCTCCAGAAATCCGAGGTGAAATATTTTCTAAGCCCAGCTTTTTGTGGCCAAGTTCTGCGAATTGAACGCAGCGGTCGCGGCCAGGATTGCAAGCCGATTTTAGGTCCAGGACGATCGGAGCTAACTCCCGGAGAACTTATTTCAGCACCTCCGGAGCAGATACAGCGGTGCCGTCAAGAACTTCATGCCGATTTGAGTTCCAGGACAACTCGGGCTAAGTCCGGTCAACTAAGGACTCTTGTATTTTGTTTAATTTTAGTTAGGAAAGTCTAGTTTTTTTGCCCAGGTCCCAAGTCAGTGTGTCTCTTCTTATGTAGTTTGTGTCCCATTGTGTGTATGCCTTTTCATGCGAATACATTTCCAATTTATTTCACTAATCTTGTTTTGCTCAATGATCCAGAAAAAGAGGTGTAAATGCCTGGTCTCCCGTGACACTGACCCCTTATGCCTGCCTGATGCATTACATCTGATTTATATTTACCAGAGTGCACTGCAGAATTCTTTGACTTTTGTGCTATCTACTGTATTTCGCTGCTGGATGGTGGTCCCGGCTGCTCTGCAGGACCCTGATCTCAAGATAAGTATTTATTCTTCCCTTTAACTCATTTGAGTGCCCTGAACATCTTGTATTTTGTATATATATATATATATATACAATATTTAGTACTATTTGAAAAGTATACTATATAACAACACATTATATCTGTACATCTCATCCAGGAGGTTTTGTCCTTTCCTCAAATGTGTATATATATATATATATATATATATATATATATATATATATATATATATATATATATATAATTGTATATGCTTTTCATGTTTGAATATCCTTCTTGTGATTTATATATTTCGTTTTTGAGCATTTTTTTAACTTTTGAATTCCCCTGTTATTTTGTGTCTTTTTATCAATATTAATTTGTATGCATTTGATTATTATGTTGTTATACAGTACACCTTTCAAACAGTACTAAATATTCAGCCCCCATATTAAGATCATAGTTTAATCATTGATTGAATAAGCTCCTTGTGTAGGTTGCTAGTCAACAAGGAGGGTATATACATCACTCGCCAAGAGCTACTTTCCATAATCCTTTGAGAAAGTCACTTAGCAGTGACGAAACGCGTCAGCACCCTCCCACATTATCACGACGATCTGACGTCATCACACAGGAGCGCAGTGTGGCTGAAGCACGCTCTGAGCTGATTTTGAAAGCCGTGAGTCGGAGTCCCTCTGTGAGCACGACCTGGAGCAATATTTGGAGTTCCCTGAGTACAACTCGAGTGTTCTTCTGGTACTAGCAGGCTGCTCTATAATCCAGAGAGGACCCTTACCGCGACTCTACAGCCGGTGGTGATATATATTCACACATTGCCAGATTTTTATCTATCCTCCTGGGTGAGCCTCAACTCCCCCCCACCCCCCCCTCCTGCTTCCCTTGTTTCCTTCATTAAATGTGTTTTTTACGCTATGGGGCTTGCACTCACTTTCTTCTCTTTTTAGGTTTACCTCTGGATGTGGTTAATCAATCTGAAAGCTGCCTTGTACCCCTCTACCTAATCGAATCTGATTTCAATTGGAGATTTAAGGAACTGGTTCTTCTTTGTTTTATGTTGTGTGTATTTTTTATCTTACATATTGTATTGGCCATTTATGTATCACTATTGTAGACATTTAATATATATATTCATTATCTTCTATTACTAGTACATTTATTTTTATGTATGTACGAGAGAGAGAGAGAGAGAGAGAGAGAGAGAGAGAGAGAGAGAGAGAGAGAGAGAGAGAGAGAGAGAGAGAGAGAGAGAGAGAGAGAGAGAGAGAGAGAGAGAGAGAGAGAGAGAGAGAGAGAGAGATTAGATGCCTAATCAAGAAAAGTCAAAGTATACATTATCAGCAGTGTAAATATACTTCAATGTATGTCCTGGGTACAGAATATATATATCATCATCATCTTTATCCCTTGTCGATCCACTGCAGGATGAAGTTGCAGGATCCAATGATCTTCCAGGTACTGCGTTTACAAGCCTCTCTTCTCCATGTTGCTTCAACACATTTTCTGATTTCACCCTCCCATCTTACTTTTGGTCTTCATCTTGGTCTTTTAATCTCTCTTGGAATCCATATGAGTTCCATCTGTATCCAACAATGGTAATTTCTTCTTGCGCTGTTTCCAGCCCACTGCCATTTTAATTTCTTCTCCCTTGCGATGTCACAGACTTTTGTTTGGTTTCGGACCCATTCATTCTTTTTCCCGTCTCCTCACCAAGTCCCAAGTGATTCTGAATTTCTTCAGCTGGCTATCTCTATATATACATACTGCATACTTTGCAGGCAAACATAAACGCATACATTGCTACTAGTTATAACTAAACATGATTACATACATAGATATGCTCTGTCCTGTGCTTACAAACTGTCAGCTCTTATATAGCTGTGCCTTATCTATTGCTTCCTGTTATCTTATGTGTATACAGCACTGTGTACACTATGAGCAGTATACAAACATATACTATACAAATGTTGACAAAGCAAATAGTACTGTCTAAGGACCTGTCAATATTTGCTTTATTTATTAACTCCATTTTGTTTGATAACGTACACAAAACGATGCAACAAAAACGTCAGATACAACATGTTTTAGACTCAACGCCGGACATTCTTTCTTTGTACTTCCTTGAAGTTGATGTCAACATTTTATTTGGTATTTTCATCTTCTCAGTCTTCGTTCACCTAAATCCCCTTCATAGAGGACTATTCATCCCTGTCTCATAACTGCAAAACGTGAGCAATAATGGTGCAATGAAAGAGCACAAGATTGATATCCCCACAGAAATAAATGTGTCTGATGAACCTTTTTCCATTGTAATAAAGTGGTTTCTGTCATATATCAGCGGTATATAAAAATTGTTTAAAGAAAATGTCTAAATACATTGTTGGTTCCTCTTGCAGAAGATGGGTACAATCTCCTGGCTGGAAGTTGGGGGAAAAACAGCACCAGATCTACCAAAGGAAAAAAATGCTGTTGCGTTTTAATTTTTTAAGATGATGCTACTTTTGCACTAATTTTTCTACAGGAAAATGTGCTTACAAAATAAATAGCCCCATCTACACTGAGACCAATAAACAGAGGATTCCACAGCAAACACTGTAATCAGGACAGGAAATACAAATGAAAAGAAAGTAAGATTTCATTTTTGGACCACAAATTGCAGCTTTTTCTCTACCCCAAGTCAACGGAATCCATATCTGTATCTAATTAGTGCCGGAATGGCCAACTCCAGTCCGCAAAGGCCGCAAACAGGTCAGGTTTTCAGGATATTACTACTTAAGCACAGGTGGCTCAATCAGTGTCTCAGTCGACTGCATTGCCTTTTTCTTTAATATGCAAATTTGCAAAATTCTCTAAAATTGCTACTTTTGCCTGCGAAATCACACACGAGGTTTCACTCCCTGTACTGACAACCTTTAGCTGAAAGCTCACTCGTTTAGCAACATCCCTTGGAGGCTTTGGCAAAATGTTTTGACCTTAAGGGCCACCAACAGGTCAGGTTTTCAGGATATCCCTGCTTCAGCACAGGGGGCTCAATCAGTGGCTCAGCCTTTGACTGACCCACTGATTTAGCCACCTGTGCTGAAGAAGGCATATCCTGAAAACCTGGCCTGTTGGTGGCCCTTGAGGACTGGAGTTGACCTCCCCTGGACTAGTGTAACATCTTCTGGGCATGACTTGTCAAGCAAACAGCAGCAGGGCCTTATTTCCCTGACTACCGCACTATCTTTAGCACCTGTGTTGCGGGCGCTGCTGTGCAATGTATTGCAGGTGGAGATGTGCGAAGCTGGTATCCACAACATGTGAAGCTGTTCCCTACCCCCCTCCCACTTTCGATTCTCTTCAAAACATTTTGCCCAAGCCTCCAAGGGCTTGTTGCTAAATGAATGAGCTTTCAGCTAAATGTTGTCAGTACAGGGAGGGAAATGTGGTGTGTGATTTCACAGGCAAAAGTAGCAACTTTAGAGAATGTTGCAAATTTGCATATTAAAGAAAATTGCAATGCACACTGACTTAATGCTTAGCAAATTTGCTTGCCAGCTCTGACTCAGACGCAGCTTTTCTTTGCGACTCAGGGCACATTTTGCATGGTTCGTGACCTGTAATTGCAGGATATTGTGGACCCCATTAAAGGCTGCATGCAAACGTCAGTGTGTGGGGGGTGGATTTTCATGATCTGCAGCAGTGCTTTGCAATTGTGTTGAGGACTGTAGATTGTATTGTATCTTCCCATGGAATCCCTTAAACCAGTGCTTTTCAACCAGGGTTCCTAGGAACCCTTGGTTTCCCCGGGTATCCCTAAAGGTTCCCTGCAATTTTCTGGTAATTTGAAAATGTTATCAAATACAGAAGAACTTACAATGCATCTGATCACAGAGTTGCTATTAGAGATGGTTGGGGGTTCCTCAAAATTTCACTTAGGGTTCCTTAACAAACAAAGGTTGGAAACCACTGCCGTAAACATTTATTGTGAATTTTGAGTAACCCGAGTCCCCTTATCCTATGTACAGTATCAAAAAAATACTACTGCTGCGGTAGATGTCATATATTTAAAATAAACTGACAGCTTTGTATATTATGTTATTTTAATAATAACTTTATTTCATATAGTGCTTTTCTCCCGATGGGACTCAAAATTACAGTACAGTGCATGGTGGTATACGCAGCACATACAGTAGGATAGTTACAGATACAGTCCCTATGAGCTTACAATCTGATTTTGGTGCCTGAGGCACAGGGAGATAAAGTGACTTGCACAAGGTCACAAGGAGCTGACACTGGGAATAGAACCAGGTTCCCCTGCGTCAAATCCAGTGTTGTTCTCAGTCAGTGTCTTTACTCACTGAGCATAAAACATTTTTATTTGTATTATTACCACCACAATTTTTTTTATAATGCGCCAATATATTCCTCAGTGCTGTACAATGGGAGGTGAATACAATAGCAATACAATTAGAACATTAACACACGCGGTGTCCTTACAGTAAACATTTAATACTACCTTTGTAAATTACATAAATGACAGAATCTTCCAAAAAATAATATTATTGGGTCTTTAGCAGTAAAATGTGCACCATTACCCAGGTAAGCTTAATCAGAACATCACTGTTCACAGAACACGGGTTGAAACCCACTGATCTACATACCCATGTTAAAAAAATCACGAAGGGGCCTATGTACTGTACTAAGCTTCGCAAATGTCTTTTGGCGCAAAGTCAAGCACAGAAATCTAATCGAAATTGTGCTTCTGCACCTATGTATTAATAAGACATTTCTCAATCTGCACCATGACTTTGTTCTTTGGGTGCGCATAAGTTACTGCGGTCAGTGTACAGGTGTAAATGGTATGTACTCAAAAAAGGAATATATCTCTGTGACCCCCAGAAAGTGCATCAAACCCCTAAAAAGTCTGTTTAGAGTTTTTATGTATCAACAACATTGTTTTATATTTTATTATATAGGAGGTTATAGGTTAACAAAGTGTAGTGTATTCACAGTAGGACTAATTATTTCTATTTTCTAAAAATTAAAACACATTTAAAAAATAAAATAGAAAATATGATCTAAATACATAGGTCCCTAATTCTTTATATTATTTATAACATTACATTTTTATGTTACCGTTTCTATTATTACAATAAGTATTGTACATTTATCCTTAAATCATTATACAACAAAACTATTACACCCTTTCGGAAGAAATGCTAGCCAAACATTTTCCGCCTGCCATCTTCACATATGAAAGTCTTCCAACTGCAAAACTGGGGTAACAACAGGGCACAACACGGCTCAATATTTATCAAAAGAAATCCCATTGGAAGTAATGGAGGGTAATGTATAAACGGAATGACACATTACTGTATTTTCTGCTCATATGTAGCAAATTGTTATCCTGATAATTTTACGCCACTTCAGGCCCGGCTCATTTTTTGACACATACATGATATCAAGAAATGGCGCACGGAGACACAACATGTGATATATTTCATTGCAATCTGCGCATCACCTAACGCCCTCCCTAACGCCCTCCCTAACGCCTCCTACTGACAATTCCCCAGGGTGACGTGCAGGGCGCAAAACATGGAACACAAGCGTTAATACATTGATGCAGAGAGGTGCAAGACGCAAATGGCGCAGTGTGCGTCCAGCTCCAATTTTGTCTTGGCGTTTTTCCTTTAAGAAATCTGGTGCTGTTCTATTACCCGTTTCACATCCTGGAGACTTTAGTACAAAAATGCCTTCCCCTTACATACTGCTGAGATAAAGCTCACTCTGCTGACGCAGGGCTCATCAACTGGTGGTCTGCAGGCCAAAAGGGTCTTAATCCGACCCTTCGACTCTCTGCTCTCGCTAATTCCATACCAGTTGCGTAGGCAGCTAAGTACAGTTTTTCACGCTGAACCTCACTTGTATGTAAAGCTAATGTAACTATATATAGTGCAGATGTTATAGAAGCTGGCAAAATGTTGAAATATAGCAATATCTAAGTCTTTATATGGATGTTCTGTAAATGTACATTGCACTAAGATTGTGGGCTTTCTACTACTAAATGTTTCCCGACCTGCCCCCTTGGGGAACTAGTTGAAGAGCCCGGTACTAGCGTATGGAAAGTATGTAGTCTATTGATCAAAGTCAATCTTCTGCCAAACTGGGGTAAAAGAAGACGACACCTAATGTATTACAGGAAAGGAACCCCTGGGATTTCCCCCCTATGATAAAGTCTGCCAGTTTGGAGACTGATTAATACTCTAGCTGGCCATCTTAACAGTAAATTGCTGTTACGCGTAATTTTCAATAGGGTTCTCTAAAGGCCAATTTCTAAGAGCAGTTTTATCTTGCTCACATCACCTACGTAACAGTAGTGTGAGTCATTGTGAGAAACACTAGCGCAACAGTTATTTAATGAGATTTTCTCCATTTCTTTCATATTCTGTGTCACTTACGTCTCTTTTTGCCTTGTTGTCATTTACCTGTTGCACTCATTCTCATTGTTTGTAACTGATTTACTTTGTTTTGTAATTTTGTAATGCACTGTATACATTATTGGCACTCTATAAATACAATTATACACACACACGCACACACGCACGCATGCACGCATGCACGCACGCACGTAGTTAGTATGGCAGTTCTGAGCTAATGTAACACTTGTCTACCTACTGTAAGAAATGTGAATCCGATGCATGGAAGAAGTTTGGTACGTACAGTATGACCGAAAAGCTGAAGGAGAGAATAGTTAAGGGTCTGGACCAGGGGGTGGGAAACTCCGCTTCTCAAGGGCCACCAACAGGTCAGGTTTTCAGGACATCCCTGCGTCAGCATAGGTGTCTCAATCAGTGGCTCAGTCGAAGACTGTAGCAGCTGTGCTGAAGCAGGGATATCCTGAAAATCTGACCTGTTGGTGGCCCTTGAGGAGTGGAGTTGCCCTCCCCTGATGTAGAAGTCATTAGCAGCACTATAAATCTGGAAAGTAGACGATGATGAGGTTGATGATGAGGTTAGCCGAGAGGTCCTTATCTGCTTCCAACATCTACCATAGCAGTGACGCACTTGGGAGCAAAAACATTTTAATCCTGTTTACAAAACAAGACCCCTTCAGTGCTGGTTTCGGTGGGTTGATGGCTCTTATAGCTCTGAAAGAGTTACATTTTTACACACATCCTACTGAATGGGAATATCACACAAGGTTACTACACAATGCCACAACACCTCAGTGCAGAGAGTGTTAAGTAACCTTATGTAAATGTAAATGAAATCCACTAAACAACTGTAAATAAAGCAACAATAAGGTGATTTTTAATATGCTGGGTATTTTGTGACATAGTTGTCACATTTTACACATTTACAGTATGATGAAGGCAAGGTTTTTACTGTCCGGACAATCAAATTGAAACCATAATAAAACAATACCTTACATTTTATTCTGACATTTTCCTACAGTCATTCATCAAAGTGCATGAAAAAGTACAGAAGACATAATCCTGGAATAAGAGAAATAATTTTCTGTGCCAGTTGCTTTGAAAGACACTATAGTTCGGAAAGTAAAAAAAAAAAAACCCGTGGTACTGTACTCTATAATGTGCATTTAGAACAATGTCTATGTAATATCATTGAATACTAGTATAACAAGCGTTAGTCCACTGTCAGTGCTATAGAATGCTGTCCGTATTAGAAGAGAACTTGTTCATTCTCTGACAGCGCTGCTAACAAGACCGGATTACACCCCACACGGCCTGCAATGCATTATAGAGCGATGTATGGCAGACCCTTCTAGAAGTCAACAGGTTAACAGGTGAACGTCTCACCAGACAAAACTAGGACTGGTCATCCAGATCTGAATCTTCTCAATTCTCCCCAATTCTCTTCCAACAAGATGCGCAAGAGGCTTCGTCTACTGCAGTCGTTAACAAAAAAGTTCCTGGCTAAGAACAGCGAAGGTAAACCGAAGCGTACGCTAAATACTCTCCATCATAGCTACAACCAAGTTATCATTCATACGACTAAAACAGGCGTAAAACTATACAAGATGAATGTTACAATGAAGACCTTAAACAGGATATTCAGTGCATGCTTAGATAGATGCATAGATTTATATATACATACACACGTGTGTATATGTTCATATACAGTATAATAATATATAATCCTACTGTACGCCCAATATAGATTTGATCTATATATATATATATGCTAATAGTTATAATTTTATATATATATATATACGTGTATATATATATATATATATATATATATATAATATAATTATTAGCATATATATACACACATAAATAAAGTGAAAGTTATCTACGTCTGCTCATCATATTGAAACCTCCCCTGAGCTATACCCTGAGGACATCCCTATCACCAGGCACTAATGTATTTACCATGTTTTCTGTCTCAGTCCGTGTGTTTTTGTGCAGTATTGTACTGTGCTACGTAATCTGTACACAATTTCTATTTATAAAACTGCGCATATATGCGAGTATAAATGTGTGTGTGTGTGTGTGTATATATATATATATATATATATATATATATATATACGGCAACTGCATAATTTTAACAGTATTACAAGCTGTATAATTTAACTCCTCATTTCCAGAATAAAGAGAAGCCGAGTAACTACAAAATTGCAACTCTGAGCAGCTTTCTCTTGGATAATGGAACAGGAAATTGTGTAGCGTTGTCACTTTTTCGTGACATTGTGTAGTGTTGTATGAAAGCTACATTTAAGCGGCTTTGATTTTTAATGTAACCCACACACTTTTGTTTGTGTGCTTTCCAATAGCTGACAAATCATCATACCTTTTGGAAAGAAGATAAGCTTGGAAAGTTTTCGCCGACCCTTCTTCAGATATACTCCTGAGAAGTCTTCAACGCCTGTATCCCACAGAGGCAAATGTCCCGTAAAAAATCCACTTTTTGCCAGCGCGTTACAAAAATTGACATATCCAGCAAAACGGATTAAACAAAACCTTAAACGTTATAATCTTCTAATTCGTTTGGCTTTAAACGTCTTCAAATCTTCCGTCCATTTTTGGGGGGGGCTTTAAAACCCATTGAAAGTGAAAATAGTTTTCAGAAAAGTTTGTGCTTGTTTTGTCCTCTGGCTGCAGTTATAAATATTTCATTCTCGCAGAAGGACCACCCTGAAGCTAGAGAGAAGTGCTCTGGTTTTCCTGAAATCTGCCTCTTTTGAGGGACTATTTGGGAAGCATAAACTTTTCCTGCAGTTTGAGACTTCAGTTTTCGCTTGGCTCTGCGTTGTGCTTAGATTTTGCCTGGTTTTTCCTCTCTTTTCTGCAGTTTTTGGGGGCATACGTTCAGAGCTGAGCAGTCAGACTAAGCACTGTGTGTGGTTGGGATGGGGAGACCCAGAGGATTCTCAGTTCTCAGCATGCTGTCTGTGGTTACATGGGCTGGGAGGAAGTTGTGGAGTGGATAACACGTGGGATGTGGATTGGAGTGCATGAAAGTGAGGGGGAGGAGGCAAGCATACAGAATGCACATTCCAGTGGGAGAAGCACACAGGGAAGGCAGGACACACACACACACACGTTCCTGCACCTTTATTCATACACCATGTGGTATATTTTATAGTATTACTGTGATAATCTTTTTTAAAAAAAATTATGTTTTATAAAACAATTAGAATGTAATAATTATTATTCACAAAATAATAATGTAGATACATTCGAAATGATTTTGAAATGTGCATAAATGTGTATATTATTGCGAAATAAGTAGAAATAGCTGTGTTAGCCGTGTTTTCGACGAGACAGCTTTTTGTGAATAGGTTTACTGGCTATACAGTACACTTCTTAGACCCAAGCTGTGCTGATAAGCTGTGAATTACGGCAGGCATAAATAAGCTTATAGGGGTTCATGTTAAAATGAATAAGTAGTAACGAGTGACACACTGTGCTTATTTGCATGTCATTACCCAGAATCCCTGACTGCAGTGGAAGCACTGTTTGCTAAGTGATAATTGTGAAAGACAGGGTTGCAGATCTGTCTAAGACATGCAAATGCACCACCAGCGGTATTTTTATTTACTGAGTGTTTGGTAAAAATCCCAAACCAGAATCAAACAAATCGAGTTTTTGGCAAAACCGCTTTGCTGAGACCCCTTCCCAAACGCTGTTTTTTTCAACTCACAACAAATGTGGTCAGCTGACTTTGTGGCCTGAGGCTCAAGGAGATAAAATGACTGGCCGTGCTCACAATGAGAGCGGATACTGGGATTTCAAATGCCTGTGCATGGCTGCTATTTCCCACCAAAAGGTCAATGCCATATACAAGTAGCATCTAGCCAGACAGGTTTCTGGGGGTGCCACGTGCGAGCATGTCCCAAACTGACGGGCTGCCCAGCACACACTATCGCCCTGCAAATAGATAGATCGATGTTATGTTAAAGGCAAATAAGAAGTGTTAGGATTCTGTCTCTGGCGTGTGAACAACGTTTGATTGCTTTGCCCTTCATTATTGGCACATGAAGAAGTTAGATTCCCCCATAGAGCGTAATGAACAGTGACCTGCTCTGCGTGGCCCATGCAATGTACACATTTAAAACCATGCTCATTCAATTCCTCGAAGCCAAGTAGCCCCGTTATTAGTTAACCCATTCGGTACCAGAGTGGTCTTCAAACGTAGTAGGGCAGGAGTGGCCAACTCCAGTCTTCAAGGGCCATCAACAGGTCAGGCTTTAAGGATAGCCCTGCTTCAGCACAGGGGGACCTGTGCCACCTGTGCTGAAGCAGGGATATTGTTAAAACCTGACCTATTTATGGCCCTTGAGGACTGAAGTTGGAACTCCTGTAGGAGGGCTTTAAAGCAGAAATCCAGCCGCGCTACCATTTTTTTTGCATTGTATTTTTACTGGAACAGATCTCTTATTGCCCATTCCAAGACGGTTTCATTTTGTTTGCAATCTGATGCTCCAATCAGGAGATATCACTGTTTAAAATATTACGTTCGCAGGAATCAAAATAGAGCTCTTCCCGGAGCTCAGGGCATTCTAAAGTCTACCAGGAATGCTAGAGATGAAGTGAATCATGATTATTTTTTTTAACCGTAAAAAAAAGAAAACAATTTAAAAAAAAAGCAAAGGAAAGAGCCGGACGTGCTTAAGGGGCAGGATACGAACATATCTTTTGTAACGGGTATTCCACCCCACCCAATCGCATATACAGTGTGGGTGCGGAGAACGTACAGTGTTACCAGCGTGTGGTGCGTTACCTGTTGGCTCACAGGAGGGCTGAGCTTCCGCCAAGGGGAACCTGGGGCAATTATGATACTATGAGTAACCACTTACTCGGTGCAACGCCTCCACCTGCGATGGTTCCTAGCAGAGCAGGAATTGTTCCTCGCAGGACATCATACAATAACCATATACACGTATGTGAGATAACCAAATACCTTTTACTTTTTTCTCTAGAGGCGACACTGACTACTGCGTCTCTCACAACGCTAACGCTATCTCGCGCCACGGCGGACGCCAACACTTTATGCACCACGGCGGACGCCAACACTTTATGCGCCATGGCGGACGCTAACACTTTATGCGCCACGGCGGACGCTAACACTGAATGATCCCACCCCTTGTCCGATAACCCCACCCAATGTCTCGCACTACAAAGTCAGATACAGGTGTGTGTGTGACTGCGCAGCCACTATGTCTGGTGATAGGCCTTGTTGGTGCACTTGATGTTATGGGTTACCTGCCGAGCACTCCAGTGCTCGGACCTGCAACTGGCTTCACAAAGGATCGAGGCGAGCTCCTACACGATATCCGTGATCCACCGTAGGATGATCCATCAGGGGCGATCCCACCCTGAAGCTAGTCCAGCTCTCTCCCAGCAAGACACACAATGTTCTTTGTTCCCTACTATCAAATAGCTAATGGGGCAAAGTCCCTATTCTAGGGCCTGTCCCTACAACACTCCAGTAGGGTGACTCAGGGCTATCTGTGGCCTAGGGGAATTGCTGGCCTAGTGCAGGGAGTCACTGACTCCTGCACCCTACCTCCTTCCCCTAGCTGCTCCGGTCACCAACTCACAACGTGCTCTCAGCCCGCGAAATGTATCAATCTCCTTGCAGGGAGATTCTTCAGCCCTATTGGCTCCCTGGGGTCACGTGTCTCTGCCCCTGTGCACCCTGGGGGTGGACTGCCCTTTCCTGCGCATGCGCAACCTCTCATTGTCCTCCCGCGCTTTGAGAGCTCCTGCGCATGCGCAACAGTACTATCCATGGCAGCGCCCTGTTCCGTGAGCCGCCGGGACCCATGCGACGCGATCGTGGCCCTAGTAACGGCCCGATCGCGTCCCCGGCAACCGGCCCGCTCGCGTCCCCGGCAACCGGCCCACTCTCGCGTCTCCGGCAACCGTCCCGCTCGCGTCCCTGGCAACCCAGCCACATCAATGGAGAGGCGCGCTATGCTCGCGCCCGCACCGACAGGGAACCTGGATACATCCTCCCCCTGGTAAAATCCCCAATGTCCCCGCTTGGGACACAACAATGTAACTATGTACAGAAGTTATATAATAAAAATGCAACAACCACATACGATCTTAATTAACTCTAGATCAAATTACACATTTCAGTGAACATCACAATGACAGACTGCACTCTGCCGCGAGCCCACTGCTGAGCCTCATAATTGGGTGCCCCAATTTGGTCATAGGTTACCCGATTTGGAGGGTACCTTACTCTTTGACTCCGGCGAAGCTGTTCTTCCGCAACTCCCTCTGGGGGATAATAAACACAGTCCTGAGGCTCAGCCTCTTCCCTTGAGGGGAGAAATGTCTCTGAACAGTCTCTGTTAGGCACAAAGCACGGGCTCTGTACATCCAAAGGCTGGCCTGTTGGTGCTACCTTAGTAGGCATTGGCCTACGGGGCCCTTTTACCTGTAGCTCCTCCGGGAGATGCCCCATCCGCAGGGTAGTCCCTTTGAGAGGGTCTTTCCATAGGGTCTTCAAGCGTTTCAGAGTGGGTCTCGTTATGGACAGTCTCTTGACCCATCTCTGGTACGTCGGACTCACCGTTGAGCGATGTGGCCAGTATCTCTGCGTCCTCATCTCCCACTTGTGGGATGGGAAGAAGATGATTTCGGTGCCATACCTTTACCCGGCCTTCAGTGTCTTTGATGCGATAGACTGGGAGGCCAGGCATCTGAGACTCTATTTCATACACCCCATCTCTCCATCGGTCAGCTAACCTGTGTTTTCCCGGGACTCCCAGATTTCTAAGCAACACAGCGTCCCCAGGGCAAAGTTCCCGATATTTGACCTTATGATCGTATCGTCTTTTATTGCCAGCGTTCAACTTAGCTGTAGCCTTCTCAGCTTGTTGATAGGCCTGCTGTAAACTGTCTTTAAGTCTTTGCACGTATTTGAAATGGGTAGCATTGTGTATCCCATCCGTCGAAACTCTAAGACGTACGTCCACTGGCAGTCTCGCCTCTCGCCCAAACATGAGGAAGTATGGGGAGAATCCCGTTGACTCGTGCCTGGTGCAATTGTACGCATGCACCAGGGCCTCCACGTGTCGACTCCATTCAGTTTTCTGAGCACTTTGTAGTGTTCCGAGCATGTCCAGTAAGGTTCGATTAAAGCGCTCGGGCAGTGCATCTCCTTCGGGGTGATACGGGGTCGTTCGTGACTTGGTGATGTTCAGCATTTTGAGTAGTTCTCTGATCAAGGTGCTCTTGAAGTACCGCCCTTGGTCGGAGTGAAGGCGGTTGGGGAGACCGTAGTGCATGAAGTACTTCTCCCATAATATTTTTGCAATGGTGATGGCTTTCTGATCTTTCGTGTGGAAGGCCTGGGCATACAGGGTGTAATGGTCCGTGATGACCAGCACGTTGCATATTCCCCGGCTATCAGGCTCAATGCACAGAAAGTCCATACACACAAGGTCCATGGGGCCAGAACTTTTTAGATGGCCCATGGGGGCTGCTCGGGTAGGCAGGGTCTTGCGCTGTATACACCTAGTACAGCGGCGACAGTGACGTTCAACGGCCTCTCGCATTTTGGGCCAGAAAAAGCGATCTCTGACCAACCCAAAGGTCTTTTCTATCCCAAGATGTCCATGATCATCATGTAGGGACTTCAACACCAGGTATTGTAAGTTCTTAGGGAGGACTAGTTGTCGCCTATCCGGGTGGTTGTGGTATTGCACCACTCGATAGAGTAAGTAATTGTCTATTTCGAATTTGTCCCATTCCCGCATGAGCAAGGCCACCAAGTCATTGGGCGCGCGTTTCAGAAGGGCTGGGTTCTTCTTTTCGACTGCTCGCCTGATGATACTAATGACAGGATCTCGTATTTGGTAGTCTACCAGATCCTTCCACCGTAGCACCTTGTCGTGCGTTATGTTCATCCCCTTTGGATCGCAGTAGGCGGTGGGTATGGCCTGCAACTGGCATCCCAAGGAATAGGCCACCCTTAATTCGGAGAAGGCCACTTGATCGTTGAGGGTGGCGGCAGTACTACACCTAGCGCGCACCCCTGGTCCCGGGAGTTCCTCCCATTCATCATCATCTAGAGTAGCACTTAACCTGGGTCGTCTGGATAGAGTATCAGCCCCTATATTCAAAGGTCCCGGCTTATACTTCATGGAGAAACTGTAGTTGCTTAGGGCGGCCAGCCAGCGATGCCCGGCGGCGTCCAATTTGGCCGAGGTATTGACGTATGTGAGGGGATTGTTATCCGTCCTTACCTCGAAGGTAACACCGTACAGGTAATCGTGGAGCTTCTCGGTGATAGCCCATTTGAGAGCCAGGAACTCCAACTTGTGGACGGGGTATCTCTGCTCACTGGGCATCAGGCTACGGCTGATGTAGGCTACAGGCCGAAGACCCTCGGTGTGCTTCTGGTGCAGGACGGCACCCAGTCCATTGAGACTGGCATCCACATGCAGAACGTATGGCTGTTCGGGATCAGCATACGCAAGCACCGGCGCTTCGGTCAAACATTTCTTCAATTTCAGGAAGGCCTGCTCACACTCAGACGTCTATTTATGACCAAGTGGTTGGCGTGCCGATACAGCCTTCCCTCTGGTCTCTGAGGGGTATATCTTCAACAGATTGTTCAGGGGTTTAGCTCTACTAGAGTACCCTTCCATAAATCGACGGTAATACCCACAGAACCCCAAGAAGGATCGTAGTTCGGTGACATTTTCGGGACGCGGCCAGTTCACTACCGCTTCCACTTTGGCAGGGTCGGTGGCGATCCCTTGAGCAGACACGATGTGCCCCACATAGGTCACCGAGGTGTGACAAAACCGACACTTGTCTAGGGACAACTTCAATCCTTCCTTCCCCAGACGGTCGATCACTTTAAGCAGCCTGTCTTCATGCTCTTCCAGGGTTCTTCCGAAGAGAATAATGTCATCCTGGTATACAAGGCACTCCCGAGGGCTCATGTCCCTGATAGTCTTCTCCATCAGTCGTTGGAAGGTAGCCGGTGCCCCACATATACCTTGGGGCATTCGTGTAAATTGGTAGAATCCAAGTGGGCAGACAAAGGCTGTTTTCTCCTGATCTTCCGTAGTCATAGGTACCTGATAGTACCCGGATCGGAGGTCGAGCACGCTGAACCATTGACTTCCATTCAGCGCATCCAGGATCTCTTCAATGCGAGGGAGGTTGTACTGATCTGGTATCGTAAGATGGTTCAGAGTTCGATAGTCGACACACAGGAGTACGGATCCGTTCTTTTTCGCACCACCACTATGGGTGACGCGTAGGGCCCCCGAGACTCCGTCAAAATCCCGGCAGTTTCCATATCGTGAATGACGTTCCTCACATCGTCCACATCCCGCGGGGCGATGCGACGAGAGCGTTCTCGGAACGGGGTGGCATCACTCAGTCGAATGGTATGTTGGGCGCTGTGACTGCACCCCACATCCATCTCACTCGTGGAGAACACCTGTCATCGTTGATTCAACTGGGTTGCCAGCCGTTCCTTCCACTGGGTGGACAGCGTCGACTCACCAAAGTTGAAGTCCAGCTCGACTAACCGCTCATCCACGGCCACCGCCTTCACCTGAGGCGTGTTTTCGACAGGGCTGACCGGATATATGCAACCCAACTTCTGGTCGGCATCAAATTCCATCGGGAAGGGGGAGAGATTCTGCACATATACATGGGTTCGTAGAGGGATCTTAGTCGTCCACTTCCTCACTTCGGTTAGTACCCTATACCCTCTCCGAACTTCTCCTTCCTCAGGCGTACTCCAGAGAGAAAAGCTGATTGCTCCCATCTCGTTCGGGATAACAACACCAGACGGCCATTCTTTGCACTCCCCCTGGTAATATGGTCGTCAGCCCGCGTTGACGATTGTAGAGATCCCCGTGTCGCTCCAGGGCATATACCCGTTTGCACTCCTCTCGTAGGACCGGATCTAGGAGAGAGGTGGCTAGCGGCAACTCATTAGTCTCTTTCAGGTACGCTCGGATCACCGCCTGTACTATATCAGCGTTGGTGCCCAAGATGATCGGGTAATTGTACTGGTCTTGGGGCTCCGGGCATACAAGGGCCGCTACATGCATGGGGTGTCTTGCCGGTGTTCAGCTGGAGTATTTCCATTTGAACCCTTACAATCCCATCGATTGGGTAGTCTTCATTACTTAGCCCCCGTACTGTCACATGATCGGCCGCTCTCAGGGGGCAGTGTCGGAGGTGCTGTTCATAGAACGGGCGGTATATGATGGTCACTTGTGACCCCGTGTCCAGTAGAGCCGACGCATAGATCCCTTCTAGTAACACCCGTACGATAGCTGCGGGGCCTACTTGGCTGTAAGCTTCCCGGTTGGAGGCGTCATCCCCGGGGTCGGGCTCCGCAGGAGCATCGGTGGTTCCCGGAGGGGTCTCAACGTCAGACCCGGCAGTTTGTACTCGGCATACCATCGACCGGGCTGAGTTTCTTCGGTCGGGAGTTTTGTCCTCGGTGAGGTCCTCCCTTTCTGGACAATCACGGGTGAAGTGGCCCTTCTTACCGCAGGTCTAGCAAAGGAGGTCTCGTTGTTCAGAGCGGCCCCTGTACAGAGATGATTTACGGGCGGGTCTAGCTTTGGAGGCCGAGCCCTTAGTTGCGACCTCCTCGTCCTGGGTCGGGGTGCTCTTGGCCTTGGCCCCAGCGGCCTTAGCAGGGTCACTGGTGGAAGGCTCCTCTCCAAGTTTCTGACGAAGATTGAAGTACCACGTCATCAATTGTCCTACGTCCTCAGTTCGCCCGTAAGCCCGCTCAAGAGTCTCTAACATTTGCTGGGCAGTGACATCCGCATGTTGATCTTTAGCCAGCCGTATCGTGGTGGAAGCGGGCGGTCGCAGGCACTCCATTATGCGTTGTCGTTTTGCCAACTCAGGGCACGTCCACTCTTCTACAACCTGGGAAGTGTACTCCTTCCACACGTCAAACTCTTCTTCGCCCGCTGGGGAATGCTTAGTTCCTGAAAAGATTTTTAGTTTGCGATACTGCTGTTGAATCGACGCCTTGGCTTTGGTCGCTCCCAGCTCGGCGATAGTCTGAGCTAGCATTCGGAATTCATTTCCCAAGATAGCAGATGGCTGGGCAATACTTAGCGGGGGACTGCCATCGGTGAATGCACCCAAATTAGACTCGCAATAACTCTCAGAGGGGGGGGGGGGCGATGTATGCATAGCAATCTCTTCCAAGTTCGTGCGAGGGCTGAGGGGTTTGGGTTTTATGGGCCGTTCCGGGTACACCACCGTACAACCTGCACCGGCCGAGCCTTCGAACCACAAGCTGGACGGACCCTGGCCTTCATTTATATCTTGCCCTATACTCACTAACACGGAGCAATACTCCTTGTCCTCCAAACGTTGATCTAACACGGCTATGGTGGCAGCACCCCAGAGATTAGGGTTTTGCCGCAAGGCCGCTCGTATAGCCGATGACGGAGTATCTACCGGGACGCGGCACACCGCAAGCGTGTGGGGCGGCGGCACTTCCAGCTCCATGGCCCAGTCATACACTTCTGAGCGTGACGGGTACGGTAATGGTGGTGACATTTTAGGAGAGAACAAAAAAATGGACAGGGCACCCCAGGTCTGAGCTCTCAGCAGCAGCTCCAAATGTAACGGGTATTCCACCCCACCCAATCGCATATACAGTGTGGGTGCGGAGAACGTACAGTGTTACCAGCGTGTTGTGCGTTACCTGTTGGCTCACAGGAGGGCTGAGCTTCCGCCAAGGGGAACCTGGGGCAATTATGATACTATGAGTAACCACTTACTCTGTGCAGCGCCTCCACCTGCGATGGTTCCTAGCAGAGCAGGAATTGTTCCTCGCAGGACATCATACAATAACCATATACACGATATGTGAGATAACCAAATGCCTTTTACTTATGAACAGCATTCAACACATATATTATCACACTGAATAATGGGTGTCCCTCTCTAGAGGCGACACGGACTACTGCGTCTCTCACAACGCTAACGCTATCTCGCGCCACGGCGGATGCCAACACTTTATGCGCCACGGCGGACACCAACACTTTATGCGCCACGGCGAACGCTAACACTTTATGCGCCACGGCGGACGCTAACACTAAATGATCCCACCCCGTGTCCGATAACCCCACCCAATGTCTCGCACTACAAAGTCAGATACAGGTGTGTGTGTGTGACTGCGCAGCCACTATGTCTGGTGATTGGCCTTGTTGGTGCACTTGATGTTATGGGTTACCTGCCGTGCTCGGACCTGCAACTAGCTTCACAAAGGATCGAGGCGAGCTCCTACACGATATCCGTGATCCACCATAGGATGATCCATCAGGGGCGATCCCACCCTGAAGCTAGTCCAGCTCTCTCCCAGCAAGACACACAATGTTCTTTGTTCCCTACTATCAAATAGCTAATGGGGCAAAGTCCCTATTCTAGGGCCTGACCCTACAACACTCCACTAGGGTGACTCAGGGCTATCTGTGGCCTAGGGGAATTGCTGGCCTAGTGCAGGGAGTCACTGACTCCTGCACCCTACCTCCTTCCCCTAGCTGCTCCGGTCACCAACTCACAATGTGCTCTCAGCCCGCGAAATGTATCAATCTCCTTGCAGGGAGATTCTGCAGCCCTATTGGCTCCCTGGGGTCACGTGTCTCTGCCCTGGGGGTGGACTGCCCTTTCCTGCGCATGCGCGACCTCTCAGTGTCCTCCCGCGCTGTGAGAGCTCCTGCGCATGCGCAACAGTACTATCCATGGCAGCGCCCTGTTCCGCGAGCCGCCGGGACCCATGCGACGCGACCGCGGCCCTAGCAACGGCCCGATCGCATCCCCGGCAACCGGCCCGCTCGCGTCCCCGGCAACCGGCCCGCTCGCGTCCCCGGCAACCGGCCCGCTCGCGTCTCCGGCAACAGCCCCGCTCGCGTTCCTGGCAACCCAGCCGCATCAATGGAGAGGCGCGCTATGCTCGCGCCCGCACCGACAGGGGACCTGGCTACACTTATATTATACGAGTTCATCTTATATAGGCATCTGGTGGGATTGCCGCTTTAAACCAGCAGTCAAGTTGGCGTTTTTAATTTTAATTAGATTTTTTTTGTGCATCAACACAATTCACACAATGATAAGTAATTACGTAATTAGCTAATCGATCTCGTCTCCTGTGATCGATTGGCGATATTCTGGACCCAGGGTCATGTCTGGGTATGAATGAACCCAGATAGCTTCAACTCAGCCCTCTGTCCAAAGCACACCAAGTCCTGTATATTTTCTTCACTTTATTTAGGAAAGCAGCAATAAAAACAGGTACTTGTGGATAAGATGTTTGTGTTGGAAAGGTGTATCTCTGTGGATGCTTTGTAGTTAAGGACAGGTGAAAAGAATTGGCCTTGCCATAGAGGTGTAACAGAGATGGGTGCTGTACTCACGGTCTCCAAGGTGGAAAAGGAAGTGAGGGGGAATGTGAGTAAATGGAATAGTCTTGGAACAGACTATCTGTGAACAAAATAGGGGGAGGGCAGAATAGCCCATTCTGAGAAGGATCTCAGAGGCTGCAGTAGCAACTCACTGGCAGAGACAGGGATTGCAACACTGTGTCTAACACACAGGCACTGGGTGTGTGTACAGCGCAAAATACATGCAGCTGGAAATGAGGAACTGACAAGCAGAAGCTGCAAAGGAAAGGGTGGGGGGTGAAACAGAGATGTGATTCTAGTTCCATGACAGGCGATGATTCGGCTCTGGGGTTAACTAAATGGTTGTCAGTGCAGCAGAAGAGGACCAAAGATGCAAAGTTCTGTGGGAAAGATCATGTGACCTGACAGTTACTAGATATACAGTGGCGGCCGCCTTTAGCCTCCTGCGGCCGTTTCAACGCGACTTTGAAAACCGCGGGCAGATGCAGTGTTTGATGCGGCATGTTCCGGTATTTAAAGCCGCGGCCACGTGCATTGTACAGTATTAGCGCTGTGCTTATTTAATTGTTTTCAACTGTTTTCAACATTACCTTCTCACAGTTATGTGAGGTCTGTATTAGAGGTACACAAGCAAGCTACTGTAACATTATGGGCGGCGTGCATGCAACATTATGGGCGGCGTGCTGTATACAAACGTTCACTGATAACTACAGTACTATTGGCGCTGTCTTGGCATGAATGCGGCATGAACGCGGTGATGTGCGTGGCATTCTAAAAAAAATACCCCAAAAAAACGGAGATGTTGGAGAATAAAAGGGGCCGTGACAGTAATTGGTGCACTGCTAGAGAGAGGGCAGGGCTCAAAAAGCGGTGTGCCAGAGACTGTTGTATGTATATATATATATGTATTTCTTTATTTATATAACGCCATTAATGTACATAGCACTTTACAGCAGTAATGCACGTGACAATCATATAAATAGTTAGTCTATATAGTGTTAGTCTATATATTTTATTATCATTTATTATAGGTATGTTTAGTTAATTTTGTTTGCACGTTGAGCTATTTTGTAACATTTGTTTCAAACAATGACCAAGTATTTGTATTGATACATATATATTTATATATATATTTTATGTATATTGATAGGTATTTTTCTATATTAAATGTATATTGGTAGTATATATATACATTTTTTTAGACTTATACTTTTTATTTTTTATTTTTGTTATTTAAATATATTTTATTCATTTTTTAATGTTCTATTTTGAATCATTATATTATAGTCATATTATGATATCAATTGGTCATTGTTCTGAAAATTGTATATTATATTATTTTATTTAATATGTGTTTTCATATTTTTTCAATTATTGTGTTATATCTTTATGAGTATATTCTCTTGAAGTTAAGAGATAAAGATATTTATACAGTAGCGGCCGGGCTGACTCTAATGCGGCTGCCCCCGCAGTTTACAAATAGCGCGGGCGGCGCACGAGCTGTCTTCGGCCGAAACCCGGCCGGTTTTCCCGTGCCTCGGGCGCTTTCAATAGTAAGCGCCGTTAGCGCTTATCTATTGAAGCGTCTGCCGCGCGGGAAACTCCGTTTTTAAACGGAGAACTAGCCCGCTACGTTCCCGGCCAGCTTCCGGCAAGCTTTAGAATGAGCTTAGCCGGGACAGTACATCTCCTCAATTAACCTATCAGGTTCATATTTATCCTATATAAGTTCATCAATTACTCCTTGTGTTACACCCTTGAAGAAGTCGGCGTCACAGCTGACGAAACGCGTAGGTTACGTCACTGTGTCCTACCAGCTGGTGTGGGAGGAGGGACGAACAGCATCAGGTGTTTGGAGAGTGAGAGCGGAGAGTACTGGCTTCGTTCACATCGGAGGTACTAGTGGGACCTGCAGCGTGTGCGGCTGCATTTGGCTCATCAACAACCATTGATTCATCTGTTGCCACAAATCCTTGGAAATATTTGGCTGTCGTGTTTGAGGGGGGTCTTGAGGACTCAGGACGGCATCTCTAGTGCAAGCCCGGATCAGCGGTATCATCAATATTGTGTAACTGCCGGCACAGCTGACGGAGGGACGCGGAGACCTCATGGTATCTGTCGCGGACAAACTTACCTGGTGAGATCGTCCCCATACCCCTCTCTGCCTTCATCCTGTGGATCCATTAATAAGTTCCGTATTGTAGCCCCCTTCTTGCTACTTAGCACTCCACATTACCGGTATCTCAACCTTTCCTATCCTATTGCTGCAACGTTTGATACAAATTGCCTTACAAATCAGCATTGTGACATTTACTACCACCACCTCCTCCCTTAACCCTTTGGACTATCGATTGGACACAGTCATTGGATATATTTATACATCTCATTTTTATTTTCCTTTCATATCCCCATTTAATGTATTGTTATGCTTTGTTGATAACTGTTTGTTTTCTCATTTGTTTATACAGCAACCTAGTCATTTATTGTCTTTATTAAATATCTTCCTATTTTTATAGTATATTGTTTTGCGCTTTCTTCTCTTTTTTCCATATGTATTTCTTTATTTATATAACGCCATTAATGTACATAGCACTTTACAGCAGTAATACACGTGACAATCATATAAATAAGAAATAATACATATAACATAATGGGAAGAAGTGCTACAGACAAAAAAGGACATTTAGGAAAAGGAGTCCCTTTTCCAAAGAGCTTACAATCTAATTGTTCAGAAGAGGAAAGGGATGTGACTTTGTAAATGGTCGCTATAGAAACAAAAAATGTTTGTTACATTATAATACATTAAAAATATAATTCTGAGTAAAAAATGCTACAAGTATTTTCTCATAATACAGAACTGATGTATTAAAAAAAACATACGTAGGATATTGCTTGGTCTGCAGCTTTAAAGCATTGTGACACAGTTTGCTACAGTAGTTGTTTGTTGCTAGCTTGGACATTTGAAATTCTCTTTGATCCCTCTAGTTTCTTTATGTCTGATCAGTATCATCTGTGCTGAGGAGATAGGGCTGATTGAAATCAGATCTGCCATTTTATAGCATGATTTATAAAAAACACTATACTTTCGCACTCATGTTGTAAACCTCATAAGGCAGTCTAAACGCTGTCTAGTGTGTCTCTACTTATGCCTTAAGAAAGTTATGCTTTGTTTTAACGTTGTCTGGTACTGTCGGTCATTTTGTCTCAGCTGCTTGTCAGAGTGGGATCTTCTCGGGAGAGAGCTGGATTATCTGCCATATATATAATATATATGGAACTAGCTGAGAGACCCGGCGTTGCCCGGGATGTAAATGCGTAATAGGTAGTATTATTTATAAATCGTGGAACAATAGGTGACTGTTTGTTGTAAAGGTTGGATAATAATATTGAAAAGAAAGATGGAAGAAAATGTAATACGATGTTGTATAAAAATGGTTTATTGTAACCACACCACAGTACAATGTATATTTTGGTGGCATAAGTGATGTAAAAATCTGAGTCGTGTGTCCTGCTAGGGTGTGAGGCGGCGGGTGGCGCGTGGGTTGTGAGTGCTGTGTGCGAGTGGGGGTCCTGCTAGGGTGTGAGGCGGCGGGTGGTGCGTGGGTTGTGAGTGCTGTCTGTGAGTGGGGGTCCTGCAAGGGTGTGAGGCGGCGGCTGGTGCGTGGGTTGTGAGTGCTGTCTGTGAGTGGGGGTCCTGCTAGGGTGTGAGGCGGTGGGTCAGTGATGTCGGTGCGTAGGGGCGAAGGGACCTGTGCCTGCAAAATGTCTCTGTAAAGCGCTCCGTACAATTAGCAGCGCTATACAAGAACATGCTATTATTATTATTATTATTATTACCTGCAAATTGGTAGTAGAGAAGGAATAGTTTGGTTTTCTATACTGTACAGTATGTATAGTAAGGCCTATTTTTTTTACCAGCAGAAAACTCATATGCGTTATATAGCTGTATGTGAGTATATAAACTATATACAGTATGTGTGTGTGTATATGTATACGTGTGTGTGTGTATATATACTGTATGTATATACAGTATACACCCACCACAAATTACAATGTGTATGGTATATATATATATATCTATATCTATATAGATAGATAGATATATATATCTATATATATATATATATATATATATATATATATATACACACACATACTGCATCTATACTGCAAACTACTATACAACTGACAGATATCTATCTATCTATATATATAGATATATATATACATCTTATATATATTGTGACAAACGGCTTACTCCGGGGCTACGTCGTTTGTCCGGGACTGTTTAGAACACGGTCTTTTAGGGTAGGTTAAATGATGAGGCGTCACGTACTGTTCCTTTAAACAGGCTATGCCTGGTTTATTCAGTCCCAGGCACTGAGACTGCCACAGTGCATACAACAGAAAACAGATCAAAACAAAAGCTGCTCACCTGAGCGATAACTTAACTTAGATATCCCTGACTCAGGGTTGGAAGTGGCTTTTCCACTTCCAACATCAAAACACGGTACTTTTGCAGTCTTACACAAATGAACAGAAAGATTGAACCTGTTTGGGGAAGAGGCTTCTCCCCTCTGTAGTTCAGCAGCCTTCCAGCCTCCTGGCTCTTGTGGGGAGACCAGAGCAAACAGGAAATCAGTCTTTCATACCTGATTCCTAATTAGCATGACAGGTGACAGAAATCAGGCAGCAGACAAACTCTGGTCTGGATCTCTCATCCCTCAGTTCCAGCGCTTGCCAAACTGTGGGATGGAGTGTATGTATTATAAGGCTGCACTCCCAGGCCAAACAGGATAGAAACTGTCTAGTATCCTGGGAGCCCTATATACGGAATTTATTACCATCCCCTGGTTTCTGTCACATATCCTCCCCCCCAGCTCAGACCTCGAGGGATGAGCGACCATGGATATTAGGGAGTGCATCCTTGACAACCCGTCAGCATTGCCATGTTTGTGCCCTGACCTGTGTTCCACAGAAAATTTAAAGGGTTGTAGGCTTAGGAACCACCTGGTCACTCTAGCATTCTTTTCCCTGTTTTGACACATCCAGGTAAGGGGTGCATGATCTGTGACCAACCGGAATTTTCTCCCCAACAGGTAGTATTTGAGCGTCTCTACAGCCCACTTTATTGCGAGACACTCTTTCTCTACTATGGAGTAATTTTTCTCCTGGGGATTTAGTTTCCTACTTAAATAAAGGATGGGGTGCTCCTCACCTTGAGACTCCTGGGAGAGTACCGCCCCCAGCCCTACCTCAGATGCGTCGGTTTGGACTACGAACTCTTTGGAGAAGTCAGGTGTGACCAACACTGGTTGGGCACAGAGAGCTTCTTTCAGGCTTCTAAAGGCCTGTTCGGTTTCGGGGGACCACTTTACCATTAGCGGTCCTCTTGCTTTTGTGAGGTCAGTTAGTGGGGTTGCCTTAGTTGCAAAATTGGGAATAAACCTTCTATAGTACCCAATTAACCCCAAAAAGGTCCTTACTTGTTTTTTTGTAACTGGCCTTGGCCAATTTTGTATCGCCTCCACTTTGAGTGTTTGGGGTTTGAGTAAACCTCTGCCAATAGAATATCCCAGATACTTGGCCTCCTCCAGACCAATAGTGCATTTAGCGGGGTTAGCAGTTAGTCCAGCAGACCGGACTGCGTCAAGCACAGCTTGGACCTTTGGAAGGTGGGATTGCCAATCTTCACTATGGATTACCACATCATCCAGGTAGGCGGCAGCATACCGAGCATGTGGTTTTAAAATTTTATCCATCATTCTTTGGAATGTGGCGGGAGCTCCATGTAAGCCAAAAGGCAACACCTTATACTGAAAGAGGCCGTCTGGGGTTGAGAAGGCTGTCTTTTCTTTTGCCCTTTCTGTGAGGGGAACCTGCCAGTAACCTTTTGTTAGGTCTAGGGTTGTGAGATATCGGGCTTTGCCCAGTCTCTCTACAAGTTCATCTACCCTGGGCATAGGATAAGTATCAAATTTTGACACCGCGTTTAGTTTCCGGTAGTCATTACAAAACCTTGTTGTACCATCTGGCTTTGGGACTAAGACTATAGGGCTGTTCCACCCACTTTGGGATTCCTCAATTACACCTAGTTTTAGCATTTTTTTAACCTCTAAACTTATAGCCTTTCTTTTGGCCTCTGGGATTCGGTACGGTTTAAGGTTAACTCGGACCCCCGGTTCAGAGACTAGGTCATGTTCAATTACGCTAGTTCTACCTGGCCGTATAGAGAAGATTTCTTTGTTTCTTTTCACTAAATTCTGAACCTCTCGTTTCTGATGAACAGACAGGGTTTCAGCTATGCTAACCTCTGGGTCAGTTTCTTGATTCTCTGACGGACCTGGGGGTACTAGGGTTAACAAGACTTCTCTATCTTTCCAGGGCTTGAGTAGGTTTATATGGTAAATTTGCTCAGGTTTCCTCCTACCTGGCTGTCTTACCTTATAATTTACTTCTCCCACTCTTTCCAAGACCTCATATGGCCCATGCCATTTAGCAAGGAATTTACTCTCCACGGTGGGAACCAGAACTAGTACCCTATCACCTGGAGAAAAAATTCTGACCCTAGCACCCTTATTATATGTATTCCTCTGTGCTTCTTGAGCTTTCTCCATGTGTTCCCTCACTATGGGTAGGACTGCAGCAATGCGGTCCTGCATCTGGGCAACATGCTCTATTACACTTCTGTAAGGGGTAACCTCGTGTTCCCAAGTCTCTTTGGCTATATCCAGTAAGCCCCTTGGGTGTCGGCCATACAATAGTTCAAACGGGGAGAAGCCAGTGGATGATTGGGGAACTTCCCTAATGGCAAATAACAGGTACGGTAACAAACAATCCCAGTTTTTCCCATCTTTATCAACCGCCCGCCGTAACATGCTCTTTAAGGTTTTATTGAACCTTTCCACTAAACCATCTGTTTGTGGATGATAGACCGAGGTTCTGAGATGCTTGATTTTTAGGAGTTTACATAGCTCTTTCGTTACTTGGGACATAAATGGTGTTCCCTGGTCAGATAGAATCTCTTTAGGAATCCCGACCCGGGAAAACAGAACTACTAACTCTTTTGCTATGTTTTTAGCTGAGGTGCTACGTAGGGGAACTGCCTCCGGATATCGGGTGGCATAATCTAATATTACCAATATATGCTGATGTCCCCTAGCAGACTTTATTAGGGGTCCTACTAGATCCATAGCAATCCGGTCAAATGGTACCTCTATTATGGGAAGGGGTACCAATGGGCTGCGGTACGCCTTGAACGGGGCGGTGATCTGACATTCTGGGCATGAGGAACAATAATTCGTAATTTCTGCCAGAACCCCAGGCCAATAGAAGCTTCGAAGAACCTTTTCTTTTGTCTTTTCCACCCCTAGGTGTCCCCCCAATGGATGACTATGTGCGAGGTGTAATACTACGTTACGGAATGTCCGTGGTACCAACAATTGTTTAGTTGTAACTGATTTCCTTTTATCAACCCGATATACTAGGTCGTTCTCTACCTCGAAGTAGGGGTAAGCAAGTGACCTATCTGGTTGGCCAGGAGTACTATTCTGGTCCCGTATATTTCCCCTTGCTACCGCTAATGTGGGGTCCTCCCACTGGGCCTTCTTAAAACTCCCAGGACTGACCTCTATGTCAGCGAGGGTCTTATCCGGTTCTGGGGTGGTAAGTGTCTGCTCAACATCTTGATTTGGGGTATTCCCTACCAAAGTAGTGATGGGGAAGGGAATTTTACAGCACTCCTCCTTTTCCCCCTTCTTATTTGGGCCCTCGTCAACCTCCATTTCTGAAAAAGGGAAAGGATTTGTTTCTTCTAATACTTCATTATGGTCCGCTATTGAACTCTGGGCGCTATTCTGAGCGGGGGACCACATTTTTAGAAAATGGGGAAAGTCGGTCCCTATTAACACATCATGTGCCAGTTTGGGTACAATACCCACCTTGAAATCTAAAGAACCAAACTCTGTTTCAAAAAAAACATCAACAGTGGAATATTCATGATTATCCCCATGTATACAACAAATTGCCACTCTTTGTGAACTGTTTCCCTGTTTCTTCTTAATGGGCAAGAGGTATTCGGACACTAGTGTGACCATGCTCCCAGAGTCAAGAAGTGCCCGAACCCTCTTACCATTAACCTTTACAAATGCCCACAGATGGTTATTCAAGGGGTCCTCTGGGCTAGGGCCCATACATTGGGACAACAGCGAATAAGGTTCCACGCTGTTGCATTGCATGGGCTCATCATTTAGAGGGCAGATTTTTGCTGTGTGGCCCCTCTCATGACAATTTACACATTTAGGTACATAGTCTGTGTCCCACTTAGAGCCTTTTCCCGGCTCCCCATGTTGGCTATTGCCCTTAGTGTGCGAACCACTGTTGCTGGTGCTGCGTGAAGGTGGTCGCCGCTCTTCAGCGCCCCTTAACCCCGGTACCCTTTTACCGTCTCTGGAAGAGTCCTGGAACCTCGGGTAGTGGGGTTGCTCCACGACTGTGGGTTGCGGGTGCTCTTCTGCTGCATTGTACCTTTCTACGAGGGCCACAAGCTCATCCGCATTGTGGGGGTCACTCCGACTGACCCAACGGCGTAAGGCAGAGGGAAGTTTCCTCAAGAACTGGTCCATGACCAACCGTTCCACGATGTGGCTGGCTGAGTTGATCTCGGGTTGTAGCCACTTCCGGGCGAGGTGGATGAGGTCATACATCTGGCTTCGGGTGGCTTTATCCATCGTGAAGGACCATGCGTGAAACCTTTGGGCGCGAACAGCCGTGGTTACGCCGAGGCGGGCGAGGATCTCGAACTTCAATTTTGCATAGACGTTAGCTTCGGCTGGCTCTAGATCAAAGTAAGCCTTCTGGGGTTCGCCGCTTAGGAAGGGTGCGATTAGACCAGCCCACTCAGCTTCTGGCCATCCCTCTCTCTGTGCCGTGCGTTCAAACGTGAGAAGATAGGCTTCCACATCATCCGAGGGTCCCATCTTCTGAAGGTAGTGGCTTGCCCTGGTCATTTTCGGTACTGGGGCTGCCGCTGCCAGTGGAAGGTTACTGATAGTCCCCCTCAGGATCTCGAGTTCCTGCTGTAAGCCCTGAGCGAACCGCTGTTGCTCCTCTCTCAGCAAGCGGTTTGTCTCTTGCTGGTTTGCATTCGCGTTTTGCAGGGCTTCATTCGTCTGTTGCTGGTTTGCATTCGCCTGTTGCTGGTTGGCATTAATCTCTTGCTGGGCTATTAGCAGCTGTTGATGGGCTGCATTCGTCTGCTGCTGGTTTGCATTAGTTTCTTGCTGGGCTATTAACAGCTGTTGCTGGGTTTCATTCGCGTCTTTCTGGGCAGCGACATTGCGTACCAGCGCACCCACCACGTCTTCCATCTTGTTTGCAGAGGATGAAAAAAACTTTTTTTTTTTTTTTTTTTTTCAAAGTTCTTCAACCCGCAGACCCCCTAGTGCTCTGCCCGCATTCTCCACCATATGTGACAAACGGCTTACTCCGGGGCTACGTCGTTTGTCCGGGACTGTTTAGAACACGGTCTTTTAGGGTAGGTTAAATGATGAGGCGTCACGTACTGTTCCTTTAAACAGGCTATGCCTGGTTTATTCAGTCCCAGGCACTGAGACTGCCACAGTGCATACAACAGAAAACAGATCAAAACAAAAGCTGCTCACCTGAGCGATAACTTAACTTAGATATCCCTGACTCAGGGTTGGAAGTGGCTTTTCCACTTCCAACATCAAAACACGGTACTTTTGCAGTCTTACACAAATGAACAGAAAGATTGAACCTGTTTGGGGAAGAGGCTTCTCCCCTCTGTAGTTCAGCAGCCTTCCAGCCTCCTGGCTCTTGTGGGGAGACCAGAGCAAACAGGAAATCAGTCTTTCATACCTGATTCCTAATTAGCATGACAGGTGACAGAAATCAGGCAGCAGACAAACTCTGGTCTGGATCTCTCATCCCTCAGTTCCAGCGCTTGCCAAACTGTGGGATGGAGTGTATGTATTATAAGGCTGC